>NC_142089.1:44414399-44715493 GCF_054644295.1 Miniopterus natalensis
TTGATAAAACATAACTCACTGGGGAAAAATAGAACACATTTTTGCACATATATACCAATATTATGTTTCAACTTCTTAAACTTTAAATTTTGAGATGCTCAAAGAAGTAATTTTTCACATGACAGTTACTTCCTTATGTTAATTTATTTACTTTTTATATAAACAATTTTCATTAAATGCTGCTATAATTTATGGTAAATCAGCTCTTTGTCCCATTTAAAACTGAGTAAGCTCAGGCTTGTGCTGACATAACCAAAATTTTACTACTGCGGTGCAATACATCTCTTATATTGACATTTGCAGCTACACACGCACATACACGTGCAGACACACTCACCCAGATCACATCCACATCTACATCCCTGCACTCCAAAAAGAAAAGGTCACTTTTATAAAATTTCAAATATCAAAAGTTATCCTGCTATTTTTTTAATTTGCTAAAAATTAAAAAAGTAATAATTGCAATAGAACGCTGAGCCCAAATGCCCAAATTTTTAAGCAGACAATACTACAAGTATAAGTATGCCATAGCATATTCAAGCTTCTTCATAAGATATGTACTAAAACTATAATAAATACCATATCTAAGAAGCTAGATTATCTTTATCTATGAGAAAATAGAGAATAAAACTATAACTCAAGTTTTCCTTAAAGATGTTAGTAAATATCTCTTAAGCAGTGAAAGTGTAGGTTCAGACTATAAAATAGGCAAAATTGTGAGAGCAAAACGTGGTGGCAGGGAAAGTAGGATTGAGTTTATTTTATCCTACCCCTACCCTTTTTTAAAATTTATTTTCCAACTATAGTTGACATACATCCTCTCCCTTTTTTTTCAGAAAAAATTATTATTATCTAGTTATTTATTCAAAATCCACTAAGATAGATAAATAGTAGTAGAGTTTGCCAATTGACCTATGATTATTAAAATATTACTGCTATTTTATCTTCTTTTTGTGGGGCAATGTAGAGGATTTTTAAGGCACATATCCAGATAGCTTCCCAGTATTTTAATGTATATATTGTTTACCTAGATACCAAATGGAGTACTAACTTCATTACTAAAAGGAGGTTAACTCTAAAGCATGAAGAGTTATTTTCTTTAGGAAGAATTTGTAATTATCAATAATACTACCACAAGAACATATTTCCTATGCTTGTTAAAAAAAACAAACACAGAAAAACTCCCTATACTCAATAAGCTCCTACCTGAATTTCACTACAAATGTATCAGAACATGTTCTCTTCATCTATTTCCAGAAAACATTAAACCACTGCTCTCAACAGGCTGTTCTCATTTATAACACAGTGCATTTGTAGTGTTTGCAAATGGGAAATCCCAGAGTAGGTGAATAAGCAGGAAGCTTCATCTAGTGCTAACAATCCCCCAGGACCCTATTTGTAAAGAAATGGCCTTTGCAAGAACACGCACAAATGTGCAGTTCGATATTTGGTAGAAAACTTGTGAATTTTATTCCCAATCCATCTAGTAACTTTATGCTTTTTCACATACACAAACATACAGAAACTTGTGACCTTGGAAATGTTTATGAAAAATATTAAGTGTATACACATATATGTAAGTATAGACATGCATATATAGATTATATATTATGCATATATATGAATCATTATCAATTTTATATATAATTTAGCAACAGTTCTTAGGGCTTGTAGAATGAGCTCTTTAATTATAGAAAATATTAGCATTGCATAAAATTGAGTGACACTATGCTAGATAGAGTGGTCCACTGGCATTGAAGCAATATTCAAAGGATATTATAATTTAAATACTGTTAAAAATATGAGAAAATATTTACAGTAGTAAATGTCACTATCCCTTAGCCTGCTGGAGTGCAGTTCTTCTCCGTAAGTCCATCACCACCTTAACAGAAAGTAGTGAGTTCCAGTAACAGTGTTAAATTGTGATTACACTGAAATACATTATTTCCAAAATACAAAATAAAACAATCAGAATCATAGACCCTACTATCTGTTTTCATTACTCCTATATTTGCCTATTTACTTCCAAGCATTTTCAGTTATAAAGAAAGAATGATTTACTTTACAAGCTGATGCTGGCAACCTGTCGGTTCTAGACATATTTTGAGTAGGTATAAATAATGTGAAACATACTTTGGAAACGTATGACACATCCTAGAATACTTTTAAAAATATATATTTTAATTGTACATTATATGAAATAAGCTTCATGCCAGAAGTTTATTTTGGAGCATTATTCAATCCCCATGCAAAGGTCCTTAAATTAATAAGAATCTCTTTATGGAGCTATGCAAGTAATCAAAGTTTGGGCCTGGAAACTTCTGGGAGCGGTTATAAGCAAAAGTATAATCACCATGAAGCTAATGAAGCTTGGTTGTCAGGGTTCCAAGGACTTGGGAGGATCCTTAGCGATCTGTATACATGGTCATATGTTTTCTAAACTGATGGAGTAAAATATTTTTGTATTCTTTTTCTTACAAAGATTCTCAAAATTCCCCACAGAATCTGGGTCTGTCCTGATTCTAAGATTATCTATGATAAACTTTTGTTATCTCCAAGTTTCAATAAAGTTCTGTTACATATTTCCAAAAGAAAAGAATCTCTTTAATTGGAATCATAGACCCTACTATCTGTTTTAATTGCTTCTATATTTGCCTATTTCTTTCCAAGCATTTTTAGTTACAATGAAAGAATGTTTTACTTTGCAAGCTGATGCTGGCCAGCTATGCAGGTAATCAAAGTTTGGGTCTGGTAACTTCTGGGAGCAGTTATAAGCAAAAGTATATTCACCATGCTGGCCAGCATCAGCTTGTAAAGTAAAGAATTTATCATGAGCAAAGAATTTATCATGAGCAAAGAATTTATCATGAATAAAATCATTCATACAATACATTCTTTACATTTATTTTGTATAACCCTGAGATTATATTGTATAATTCATGTAGGTGTATATAACAAGTAATAGGACCAAATTCCCCTAGGAGCATGTAAGTAGGCCCAGAAATACTTTTTTGCATCATATCACATAATATTAAGTGCTTTAAAAATGCTCTAGGATCATAACAATGATAAATTTTAACTATAGATGGGCACTCATGTGGAAATAAAGACAAAGGTTTGGGGCAGGATGAAGAATTCAACACTAGACAATAATTAAGTCTCTCAAAGTTTATGAAAAAAGGTAAAATTTAGGATACACAAGAGCTTCTCACAGCTTTCAAGCAATAGAAAAAGTCCTGTACAGGAACATGATGAAGGCAAAGAAACCATATCCCATTTGTATTCTTAACCTAATAAATTAGTCTCAAATATTATCAAGTCATTATCTAATAGGAGGAGGTAACATATTCTTTTATATAACTGATTTAAAAGGTTGAATTCAAAAGATTATTTCAACGACTGGGATTTAAGGTTGTGAGTATTTGAACATCTACAAAAGCATAAGGGGGAGATGGACTTATTTGGTGTTATCCGCACATGCAAAATTACAGAAGTGAAAGACAAACATTGGCTCAAGAGAATGATTCCGCCTCAATCAGTACTGCTTCAGCCAATTTAAGAACTATATGTTCTTTAAAATTATGTATTAATCATCTTTTTTTGAAACTAGAAATCTATCATTTATATGCTTATATAATCCGAGATATAACATTTGGGGAATTGGAAAGGGAATGAAACATATTTCTCCATTCAACTGCAGAAACTGCTGGCTCGCAAATCTCTTGCCTTGAGGATTAATGATGATTAACAATAAGAAAGGAAGAAAATACAAGTATTTCTGAGTCATCACCAAGGAGGTTTTAGCTCCCCTTCACCTCCATGACCCTTCCCAGTCCTAAATAAGTGTGCGTTAAGTGAAACAGTGTGCCTTCTATTCTAACTACAGTTTCAAGTAAGTACTCTTCCTTACCTCCTCTTGCCATTATGGCCATCCTAATTTCCCTGCTTGCCCCCAAACAATTCTGGGGAAACCCCTGGATATAGTTAAAAAGAACTGGGGGGGGGGGGAAGAGTAGCCCAGAGCAAAACCTAAGCCTTTAAAATCAGGATAGAAAACATAGAAACAAAATAAAACAGCAAAACAACAACAATAAAATCTTGAGCAATAGGGAAGATAAATAAATTTTCCTGGAAACCCAGTAATAAATAGGTCTCTGTAAGTGGAAAGGACCAAATAGACCACAGATTTGGGATTAATTGAACTAAAATGAATCTAGTTCCCTGTACCAGATATAAAAGGTTATCAGAAACTGATTTCTATTGTACTAGTATGTTACATTAATAGGTGCCTTTGTGTATTCTAGTGTTCAAAATTATAAATGTTAAATCATTCTTGGCATTGGCTGCTTTTCATTTAGAATTCCATAGGATTTTACAAAAGAATTACTAATAAGTGTATAAGGTTTAATGTGAAATTAATCTCAAACAAGCCTTTTCACTGATAAAAATATTGGTATAGCCCGGCCGGCCGTGGCTCAGCGGTTGAGCATCGACCTAGGATCCAAGAGATCGAGGTTCAATTCCCGGTCAGGGCACATGCCCGGGTTGCGGGCTCGATCCCCAGTCGGAGGCGTGCAGGAGGCAGCCGATCAATGACTCTCTCATCACTGATGTTTCTATCTCTCTCTCCCTCTCCCTTCCTCTCTCTGAAATCAATATATACTTTATATATATATATATCAGTATAAATCATTTGATTTGAAAATACAAAGTCATTCAAATGGTTAAGGGACTACCGTTTCCTCATTGGATAACATCAGTTAAATTTTAAAATAAGTATTAATTTTTTCCTTAACAAAAACTTTATTAATGATGATAAAATATTTAAGGTTTATATTAAAGTCAGAAGCTACTTTAACTTCTTACATGTCACTCAATAAAATGTCAGTAACAACCTCTGTAAACTGTTAGATTGAGATGAGGGGCACTTGTATAAAAATGGTACTGCTAAATAACCTCCAGTGATAGCATCTCATTCATATTTCATACTATATTGCTCTAATAAAACCAAGAAAATACTGTGTGAGAAATGTAAAATGCCTTCATTCTGACAAGGAACAACTGAATGTCCCAAGCAGAGGGTTCCATGAGCACATAAGCAGGGGCACATGTATTTCAGTTACTTTCATGCTAAGATTAAAAAATTGTATTTTAAAATTTATTCATGGCCTCTAAAACAGCAATAATAGTTAAGAATAACACAATTTTCATAGCACTGTCATTACTATAATATGCCAAAAGAGGTACTAAGCTATAAAGGACAATACAAAGCGTAGCCAAATAAAAATTTAAATTTATGTCATAAACTAGATATTGAATTGCATACACTGAATATCTATTGTTATTTATAAATCAATTATAAAATTTCAAAAGTAAAATACAATGGCATTTTATTCTATTTTATGAAAATAGCAAGAAAATATTATTTCTATTATGGATATACACAGATCACAGATAGTGTATTAAAAAGACCAAATATAGCAGTGACTGCTTATTGTATTCAAAGTATGTATGAAGTAATGCAATAGGATAAAACACCTATGTCACTTTTGATAGCTTTGATACTTCTCACTCAGAATCAAGAAACTTGCCTGGCCGGCGTTGCTCAGCGGTGGAGCATGGACCTAGGATCCAGGTGATCGCTGTTCGATGCCCGGTCAGGGCACAGGCCCGGGTTGCGGGCTCGATCCCCAGTCGGGGGCGTGCAGGAGGCAGCCGATCAATGACTCTCTCATCATTCATGTTTCTATCTCTCTCTCTCCCTCTCCTTTCCTCTCTCTGAAATCAATACAAATATATATTTTAGAAAAAAAAATTTAACTGTTATTATTATACAGTCCCTTTAAAATTATTGAAAGTAATCAACCATTTTTCCACAGAACAACAAAGTAAGTAGCATCAAAGTTAAATACATGGCAATGATCATACAGGTAGTGATACAGGTGAGAATACAACTTGGTGTCCAGACTTCGGATCCAGAATTTTAATCATATTTGGTGTTCCTCAAAAACCATTTCCTGACAATAAAATAATTCTAGTTTATGATAGTAAGATTACTAAATCCTTAAGAAAAACTACTAGGACTACTAGGGATAGTCTACTGTGATGTGATTCCCTCCTGTAAGCCATCAGAAAATGCAATTGTGTGTGTGTGTGAGAGAAAGAGACTGAGACAGAGAGTGAGACAGACAGAGAGAGAAAGCATTTTGTGAGAAAAAGGCAGTGGCGGAAATTAGAGTGTTTCATTTCTATCTCCACAGTCCCCAATCTTGGCAAATTCCAGAGACATCTTTTTAAAAATCAAACTATAATTTTATATCTAAAACTACAAAAATCTGAAACAATAATTATAATATTTTAAATGTTCTTTATATGTTAGCTTTATTGAAGAAGTAACTGAATCATAATGGATACATATTAGTTTTTATGCTTGATTAGTTTCCACTACTATAATGAGCTGCCAGAATGAGTCCTGTCTTTAGCTCTAGCTACTTCCCAGGAGATCATAAATTAAAATTACCAGAGGGAGAGGGGGTTGGGAAAGGTAGAAAACAGTATAGGGGGGATAAATGGTGATGGAAGAAGACTTGACTTGGGGTGGTGAACTCATAATACAATATACAGATGATGTATTATAGAATTGTACAGCTGAAACCTATATAATTTTATTTACCAGTGTCACCCCGATAAATTCAATAAAAAGGAAATAAATAAAATTTTTGCTCAACCATAACAAAATACAATATAAAGAAAATGTAAAAAAATTAAAAAATAATAAATTATGGGCTGAAATGCATTCCCTAGAAGCAGCATCATATTATGACAAAGCCAGAGTTCAAGTTCTACCTCTGCCACTAATGGCTTCTAAGGCCTTAAGCTAGTTTTTTACCCTCTCCAAGCCTATTATTTCTTCTGTAAAATGATGATAGTGTCAACAACTGTCAAGAGGCAGAGATTTTATTCGACTTGTAAGTTAATATGTCAGCCTGCCACACTTTTATAAAGGCTGGAAGTAGACAAGAGACTCTTGGGTCAGAGAAAAAAAAACTTATTATGCATTTCATGAGCTTCATATTCTCATCAGTTCCTTTTCTACCCTAAGAAACAAGGGCAATGTTAAATGGCCCAGGAGGATGCTGCAAAGTGGGCTTATGTCACAGTGGAGGTTCCACGAATTTAGGAAATTCCCAATCTTATAGAAGGGCTTCCAGCAAGCCTGCCCAATAATTGTCCCAGAGGGATATCTTATCTTGATTACATTGGACTCAAACAAATCTGCCTTTTGCCCTGGACAGAGATGCCACTTCAGAAACACCCTTGAAAAGATAGTCAAGGACAAAAGTTGCCACAAAATTTGTAGAAACGCCATGGAGGACTGGCCCCCAACAGGTAATAACATCATCTTTGTGACTATGGAGATTCAAAATGTATGAATGACGCACTTAAAAATGTAAAAATTGTAATTTGTTATGAAGTGTTAGTTTTCACCACTGAAGTTTTTCTTTAAAAAATAGCTTTTGTGTAGTGAAGTGCTAAAAATTAAAAGCTTCTGAAGGTGGTAAAATAGTCTAATTATTAAAGTAATTCTCAATAAAGCTTGAACCTTGAACATATGTATTCCAGCTATAAAATAAATATATCAGCAAGTAGCAGTTGGCTGTCTTTAGTGCACCCAAGTCTTTGATAAAACAGCATCTGGAAGAAAAATAATTCATCACAATCAAGGAATATTTGACTCACAGTGCTTTTGTTTCTAAAAGGGAAAGGAAATATCTTTATATACAGTTAAATATTTACAATCCTGTAGCATATTTTCCTAAGTCCAGAAGAAAAGGTGGAAGTAAAGACTCTTAGCTCTAACTGATTGAGGGACAAAAAGGAAACAAAAAACAAACGTGCATTAGAGAGGTATTTTAGGAAGAAAGCAAATGGTATGAAAACATACATTTCTATCAGTCAAATAAACATAAATAATTCCCAGGAACAGAGGTCCTACACGGGCTTAGCAGAATCCTACAGAACATTTAAAATGACCTAAAAATTATCTGGATAAAAATATTATCTTCCTTTGATGACCACACTAGGTAAAGCTTGAAATAGTTCTCATTTGCTACAGGAAATGGGTTGTTAAAAGCTCAAGAAGTGTAAAAATATAAGAAGCTAAGATTGCATTACACAATACAATCACACTGAATCGTGATAAAGCATTACATTAAGGATTTGCAATGGCGTTAAAACCCTTTAAGAGAAACACATATTCACAAAGAACAGGTGTAGAATATTTGGGCAACTGAGACAGAAATTATTATTAAAATGCAGCCATAAATCACAAAACATGTATATCTGAACAATGAATAGCTGCCCCCTGAACGTGACATTTAATAAACAGAGGTGCCACAAAGTAGACATAACTATCAGTCATAATTTAAAGTAACAATAGACAATACTCATAAATTGTGTAGAACAAGATTTTCGAAGATATGAACATGTATGGCAGTCATATATGTGAACATTCATGCTAAATCTGAAATAGTTTCAAAAAGTATATATATATTTAAGTGCAATTATTTTACAAAAAGGTGATAAACATTTTCTATTAATTTGCTGTGATTTTGGTATGTTCAATTCTTTTGAGTGCTGTTCTTAAACTTCCTGAATAAGGCTAAGTATTTCTAAAGTCACATTCATATTTTCTGATTAATATATCATTTAGTCACTTGACCAGGAAGTATTTGGTTTTCAGTATTTAATCATGCTAATGACAATGTATATTACATGTAAAATAAACTATGTGAAATTAATATTTAAGTTGTAATATGTTCTTATTCATTAATAGGCACACAGGTTTATAAATTACTTTCTGCATACCAAAATTAATGGAATCAGTTGTATAGGGCGTGAGAAAGAGATGTAGAACCAAGGCTTTTTGGCCAAACAAGGGAAATAAGTCAGGGATAAAAGAAGTTTCCTAAAAGATCAGAGTAATAAAATGCGGTGTGGGCAAGCAGAAAACATTTAAAGGTCCAGCTTATGTTTGGAGCAGGATCAAATTGCAAGGTTTAAGAGAATAAATGAAAAGCAATGGAAATAAATAGTAATGACTCAGTTAAGGATAGTTCTAGTCCATTTAAAGTTGCTCCAGAAAAATAGCTTGGAGTCATCCTTCACCCTTCCTTTTACTCTCACACTCTGTACCAAATTTGTCAAAAAATACTTCTACCTCCGCCTTCAAAATATATTCAGAATATAAGGCCTGTTCATTAACTGCACTGCTGACGCTCTGGCCCAAGTCACCGTGACCTCTTCCCTGCATTACAGCAACTGGTACCTGCTCTGATAGCATCGCCCTGAGCCTCTGCTCAACCCAGCTGTCAGAATGGTCCTGTTAAAACGTGACTCAGATATTATAAGTTCTCTGCTCAAAACATCCAATATTTCTCACTTCATTTGGAGTCAAAGCCTTCTCCTTACAATGGCAGACAAACAGCCTGTGCTGCTCCATCCCCATTGTCTCTGAGACCTGATCTTCTGTTAGCCTCTTGCTTATTCCAGCTATCCTGACCTCCTCAGGGATGGCTAAATGCCCCCAAATCCCTGCCTCACACTCTAACGGAGTATAAGCTCCATAAAAGCAGCAATATTTATCTCTCTGGCTCATAAAGTCATTCCTAAAAGTGAGTACATTCTTAATAAATATTTGCTGGGTGGATGGATGGATGGGGGATAAATGAAAGAAAGACAACTAAAAAACCTGAGAAATTCTTGATAGGGAAACAACTGTCTACAAGGATCTAATTTTCATAAAACAAATTTTCTGTTGCACCATTTGTTAGGCCATGTTTGTATCCATCTAACTGGCAAACACTTTTTCATTATAAATTCTGTCTCCTGAGTCTACCAATTAACTTATTAAAAATGTCCCCCTAATCTTGAGCAAGCTTATTGATAAAATTAATTCTGCATATTTATAATATCTAGAATTCATATACTTTATATACTTATTATTAAATATATCTGATAGTACACATGCAGCAAATACGCATTATATATTTATTATGATGGGCCCGACAATGATGTATAAACAAAAATCAACAAGAGAAAAAAATGCTCCCCTTGGGATCCTACAGTATAATTGAGGAACAGGGCATGCGCACATAAATGAATATGGGTACAAGATAAAAATGGAAAAAAATAAGATAAAGGAGAAATAAATTCAAACTGTGTGGCGTTAGAAGTTTCTAAACAAAGATGGCCCAGGGGATAGCAGTCTCATGAAAATTTCATTCTCAAATAAAGTACTTTTAAATTTGGTGGTAACGTGAAAATTAATAGTAATTATAGAAACAGCACAACTTAATTTTATAACATCAGAAGGAAATATGGGGATTTTTAGTGTTCTATCGTTCTCAGAGAAACTATTTAAATTAAATTAAATAAAACCACATCCAATAAATTGATTTTAAAGACAACTTTACAATATCAATGGAATTGGTGGATAACCCTAGCAATATATCATATATGCTTTACGTTGCTTAGGTCTACATTAAGGAGCCCACTGTATAACAGGCTGAGTGCCCTTTAGAGTTCCTTAACTTCCATTGCCCATTAATATGAATTGGATACTAATGGGATGGTCAACTAAGGAAATCTCCTCAATACTTTGATAAAGTAATTATGGAGTTAGAAATTCATATTTATTTACACTCTTCATGGAGAAATGAATTTGATTTCATAGGTCATTTTGGTGGGAGTGTCATGAAGTGGCTCAGTTTAAAAAACAGAAAACTGGAGGTTAGAAAAAGGGAGGAGGGGAGGCTATCTTACAACAGGACAGGGGTTTAAGCCTTACAAAAAATCTCTTATGGTAAGAATATTAACAGTAGAATCTTCATTCAGTTGTTACAACTAAGCCTGGAAACCATTCTGAGAATAACCAGGGTTTAGACATAGAATTTTAAAGTTAAGATGCTGCAGTAATTTTTTGAAATATGACTTATTTAATATGATACCACTATTCATGTACTTTGCTATTACCTTGTAATTCCAACAAGTGAGCAGAAGAGGAATCACTCTCAACTGACTTTATAATAAAAAATCAAGAACAAAAATAATATAGATATAGTATATTCCAAATGACAATTGTCACCTTCTATATAAGTAATTTATTGTGAATATAAAATTAAAAGATGATTATTTTAAAATTAAAAAACAGAATCTAAAGTGTATAGTGCAAGAACCAGAGAGTTAGAAAGATCTATTAGTGAAGTAAAACCTAGTCAAAACTAATACAGAGCTGACCTTTCCCCCTCCCCCCCCCCCCCAAACAGTTATGGAATATCTTTCAAGCTGTTTTTGAGATTTTACTTATTAGAAAAAAAGAGACCTATCTAGGTAATTTCTCTTTTTCATGTTTCTCTCATATTTTTTTCTTTAAATGTTACAAGGCTTTTTTTTTTTTTTAATATGGCCCTAAAATAAATACAATTCTTTACAACTCGACAATTATTTTGTCATGACTATATTCATTTATGAATAAAGACTCATAACTAGTTATTAATCAATCTATACCTATAATTTTCTGGTTTGGCACTCTTATAGATATGTAGGTGAAAATTCACTATAAAATTGTTTAGTTTTAAATACAGAGCTCCTACAGCATAAATTACTGCTTAGAAGCTAAATCTTTTGACATGCACCGATAAATACAAAGTTTCTTTCATATATGAAAAATGTACTTTTTTGTGTTAAATTGTACATTTAGTAGGGAGCATAATAATGCAATGGGAAATATTTTTTTCTAAAAAAAATTCTTATTTTATGGAGTTAAGCAAAAGGGAGAAAGCAATGTAGAATTTTTGTACTGTATAGTATAATAGCATTTTCCATCTTCATTGAATTATAGACATATAACATTGTGTAAGTTTAAGGTGTAAATGTGTTGATTTGATACACTTATGTGTTGCAAAATGATTATCACCAGTGTTAGCTAACAGCCACTATCTCTATCACATCACATGATTACCGTTTCTTTTGTCCAGAGAGAACATTTCAGATGTACTCTCTTAGCAAATTTGAAGCTTCTAATACAAATTTGAAGTTAACTATAATCACCATGTTGTATACTAGATGCTTAGAATTTATCTATCTTATAACTGGAAATTTGTAACCTTTGACCAACATTTCCCCAATTCCTCCACCCCTCAGCCCCTGGTAACCACCATACTATTCTCTGTTTCTATGAGTTTAAGGTTTTTACATTCCACATATAAGTGAGATCATACAGCATTTGTCTTTCTCTCTTTTTCAGTTAGCATAATGTCCTCGAGGGACATGCATGTCACAAATAACAGTATTTCCTTCTTTTTCATAGATGTATAAAATCCCCATATACCTCTCATATATCTCTTCCTCTATTTCTATCTCTAAACCCATATCTATATATCTCACATCTTCTTCATCCATTCATCTCTTGACAGACACTTAGGTTGTTTCCATATCTGGCACTTATGAATAAAGCTGCAATAAACGTGGGAGTGTAGATATCTCTTCCAGACCTTATTTTCATTTTTGGGGGATATATACCCAGAAGACATACAAATGGTCACCAGGTACCTGAAAAGGTGCTCAACTTCATTAATCACCAGGGAAATGCAAATCAAAACCATACTGAGATATCACTTCACACTTGTTAGAATGGCTATCATTAAAAATATAAGAGATAACAAGTGTTGGCAAGAATTTGGGTGAAAGAGGGAACCTTTGTGCATTGCTGGTGGAAATATAAAGTGGTTCAGCAACCACAGAAAACAGTACAGAGGTTCCTAAAAAAATCCCTTTAGCTGGCATCAGGCAGTGGAGCTTCTTTTCCTCTCAGTTCTGTGTTCTCCCAGTTGCACCAGACACATTACATATGTTTGGTATTTGGTGTTCTGTTCCTAAAGAAAATGACATATAATTAAATTTCACTTATATGTGTAACTCAACTCAGAGTTGATTCTTAAAATGCAAAGGAATCTGATACAAACAGCTTTAGACAAAAGCTGAAAATATTTCAGCAGATTCACTAGCATGGAAGTTAGCAGAACAAAAAATGTCTTCTACTTTGACTCTGTGGTTAATATTAAAAAAAGGCATTAACTATAAATTATACTTTAGTCATAGTATACTTAACCCATTTGAGTAAAATAAGTTATGAAAGTAAATTTCACATCAACATTGCAATAATTCTTTGAGTTTTAAAAATTACTAAACAATGTTTAGAGAGTGCTATAATGATTTGCAATGAAAAAAGAACCATATATTTTGTATGGTCTTTTGTTATAAAAGATTATTTTGTTATAAAAAATCTATTAAATGTCATCTAGAAAGAAAATTAAGATGGTATTATAGCACTATATTTACAAAATGGGTATTACTATGAAAATTTGTACATTGTCTTTAAATGCTTCTTAATTCATAACTTGTTTTTCTTCATTGAAGTTATATTTAAGTATTGTTGAAAGCTATGACAATAATGCTTATTTTTGGAGGAAATTGCTTATGAAGAATATCACCAGGGCCTATATATGATGACATTAATATTTTATATGCAAGAAAAGTTTAGTACTGAGCCAGGATTTATCCTAATTTTGATTTAGACTCTACAGGACAATGATTCCTGGGAGACAACAGACAAATGAGTGAACTCCATGACTGTATCAACTTGCTGCTTTAGACAGTTTCCAGGCTGTGGCACAGGGTGGAGTTAACCAAGGCAGAGCTCAAAAAACTAAATAAGCTGAGGACACAGAGCTGAGAGGCATTAGAGTTTCTAAGGCATGATATGGATATAAAGATTAAAGATGGAGACCCTACCATTACATATCATTATATGTACACCACATAATGTTATATATTCTAACACAGAAGAATTAACAAAGTGATTGAGAGCGTATTAAATTAATAATGGTATATTGGAAGAGGGTGAGGTGAGGGGCATTCCAGGGAAAGAGACTCATGTATATAATCTATATGTAATCCATATGGTAGTATCAGGGAGTCACAAAGTAGTTCAGTATTACAGAAACACAGGCCATGAATACCAAAAATGCAACTGGAAACATATGGAACAATCTTTTGAAGATATAAGAACACTTTGTGAAATAAGCCAATTTATGTATACATAATTTCCAAAAAATTATGGAAATATAAATGATACATTTTATCCAGATTTTCTAGTATTGACATGTGAATTTATGCCAGGGAATTCTATTAAAAATAAGAAAAATTACTCATTTAATAAATAAAATTATCCATTCATGTAGGAGGGAGCTGATCAATGACTCTCTCATCATTGATGTTTCTCTCTCTCTCTCTCTCTCTCTGCAGTCAATAAAGATATATTTAATAATAAAAAAAGTAAATCTCCATAACTGCTAGTCAAACAATGACAGTTAACAGAAGTTTTACCCAGTGCTATCAAAGTAATAATTAACAATTTATAGCAAAAAGGAAAAGCATGATAATGAAAAAGTCATAAGCCAATAAAGAAAAGGAATTAAGTAAGTCTATGAACACTGTACCCATGCAATCATCATAAATAAATTCCTTTAACAAAGCAACTCCATACCAGAGACTCAAACAGCAGAAACTGGAGGGGATCCATAGTTCATCATTCATTCTACTTCACATGACTCCAGCTCCATGCCCTCTGATCAAGGAGGTAATTGGTACTTAGAGTTTATAATTTAATGCTTTGTCAGGAAGGTTCCACTCTGTCAGAGTGTGATTTTTTAATTTCCTCCTAAGTTAAAGGTAATTCTGAATGATTATCCGAGACACATGGAAACAGAGACACATAGATATGAAAAATGTAAGACTGATCTTCAACATAAGTGACCCAATTTTCATCTATTGAATATAATTTTACGACACAATGAAGTTCATGCTACCAAATCATTGGTCTACAACCTGCTATGATGTTGATAATTCCTCATAAAAGATACATTTTCCCACTACCAGAGTTATTTTAGTTAGGCAACAAGACAAGCCGATTACTAATCACAATAATCTGAAAGAAAGATAGACAAGCAGATGGAAGGAAGGAAGGAAGGAAGGAAGGAAGGAAGGAAGGAAGGGAGGAAGGGAGGAAGGGAGGAAGGGAGGAAGGGAGGAAGGGAGGGAGGGAGGGAGGGAGGGAGGGAGGGAGGGAGGGAGGGAGGGAGGGAGGAGAGAGAGAGAAATAGAGACAATACATATCAGTTTGGGGTTTGAAAATATTTCAGATATTTTATCTCATTTAAACAAAAGAATTAATTTGTTGAATATCTATTATTTTCCAAGGAACCTTACATAAACAATCTCATTTAATCCTAACAACATCAACAACTCAAATACTCAATCAGCCTTGAACTTGTGTTTTGGGTTCCTGGTCCAACCATCTTTACATGAAATCATATTCTGTTAGTGAAAATGCATGAGACCTAGAAAGGAGAAGAAGCAAGATCTAAGAATGTTTCTCACTAGCACATTCAAATTAATTACATTATTTTATTATTTTATAGTTTTCTTATTATTTTACAGGTAGATTTTGGCCTATCATGAAGACATATGTAGAGTGGTTCATAAACTGAGTGTGTGTGTGTGTGTGTGTGTGTGTGTGTGTGTGTGTGTGTGTGTGTGTGTGCAATGTGTGTCAAAAGCTGAGGAATGTCAGAGCGAGCACTGGCAAGTGGAGAATGAATGGGTGGCAGGTGGTGGAGATGGCTGGCAGGGTCAAACTCAGTGGTGCTGAGGATATGTCTGTCTTTTTGCCTGTTGTTTTGGTTCCACACCTGGCCCACTGCCTAGGGAGTAAGTGTTCCATAAGTATTTGTTTAATGGTTTATTGGGAATCAGAATGAAGCTCAACACGAGAGACAAATTTTACAAATTGTGCCATTACTGCACCATATCAAATGAGACCACACATATGACATTGTTTTACTTTAATTTTGTTAGCTTTTCATAATAAATGAGTAACTGATTATCTATATAAATCTTAGCCCTTCCTCAGTCCACAGATAAACAAACCCCAGCAACCTCTGGTTCTGTTCAATGCTTAGCACCGGGACTAACATATGGGGGGCACTTGGGAGATAGTAACAAGCACATGTACAAACGCAATGTAAAGAACATGAGTGATAAAATATTAAAATACTGCTCATTATTTGGTAACAAATACTTCCTCATTATCTACTAGGGAATGACAAAAAGGACCACACATTGACTAGAAAGTAAAATGATGGGAATCATGCCCATTTACAAAAGGCTTTACCAAGAGGCAATTCAGATTACAAACTCCATAGCCACATCGCCTGGATTCAGAACCCGGCACTAAAACTTATTGCTGTGTAATATATGGTAATTCATTAACATCTTTTGTGTCTCCATTTCTCTTTTGTACAGTGGGGATTATAATAGTGCCTTTTTAATGATTGTAGTGAGGATTACATTATTATTATGCAGAATTTATGTTCAGCCAAATAAATAAGTACTTAATCACACTACATACAAAGTAAGGTAATATGTCCAAAAAGGGTCAACTTACAGATTTCCACTCATAAGCTATTAATCTTCAAGTGGCAAGTGATGGGCTTTATATAGATGAAATAAATTAATAGAAAAATATAAAACTAATTATGGATCAATAATGCTGCGAAACTTACTCCCTTCTTTTGAGTTTTTGAAACTTTTTAATGACATGTAGATTTTAGCCTCACTAAACTTCTCACACTTAAGATTCAGTAATAAACACTGAGATAGTTTTTTTCAAATTGTTATTGAAATGAATTTATTTTCATCTCACATTTAAGTGCCCATAGAAACCTCACAGTTTTGAAAGTGTGATTATTTAATGCACTCATTAATTCAGTAGATGACTATTGTAAGCTTATCATTTGACAGGAACATACAAGACATTCTGTCAGTATTTGTTGAATATGCTTTGCAAGGCTTTTTATCAGTTTTGCTAGACAATAACACAATGAGAATATATACTGTCAGGTAGCTACACTTATGATAAAAGATAGTGTGACTTGGGGAGGTGCAAAAGCAGGTGGTTGTATAAAAGTAAACACTTCATTGAGAGAAGCATTCAGACAGCTAGATGGAGTATTCTCTCTCCCAACAAGGAAGCCAGGATCAGATGGTTTCACCAGTGAACTCTACCAAACACTTAAAGAAAAATTAATGCAAATCCTCAAATTCTTCCAAAATACTTAAAAGGAAGGAACGCTTCCTGACTTATTTTATGATGCAAGCATTACCCTGATACCAAATTTTATGATTAAATATTCACTTTTTCTGATTCACAAAAGAATGTCATTTTAAAGCTGCCATTTTTTTACCCAATAGTGAATATATTTTAAATAATTATGAAAAGCAATAGAAAAATATTATCCCAGGTACATATTTTACTTGATATTGACAATATTTTAGTATCTCATTATGTTGTAAATTGAGGTCACTCCAGTTTTATTCCTAGAAAATGTACTGACAACAAAGGAAATGGTTTTATATATATACATACATATATATATATTCATCAATTCAGTGCTTTTCACTGGGGAAGAACATCTTAGAATGACATGGGATTTTTCTCAATGCCTTTTCCCTTTGCATCAATTCCATTTTTAATGAAGAAGTGCTTTATCCCTCAGATTTTGGAGTGAAATTAAATAAAATAAAAATCATTGCTTAAGTACATAGGATTCTGAAAAATAAGCACCTAACCAATTGAATGTTCCAAACATACATGATATTTCTGCTCACTTTAAATTATACAAACCTTATATGACTTGTATTCATTGTAAATTATATCTATTTCATTCATTTATTTTTATTAAACTTGTACTATTGAATAGCCAGGCATGTCTTAAGATATTGGTGTATATATGAGGATACAATGGTGGGTGAAAAGGCAATCGATAATAATTTATATTTTTCACTACAATTTGCACTTGAGATATGTTTTACTGATGTAAAAAGGGTGTAATCACAAAACTATAAGAAATACTGTTAGAAATGGGCACATAAACGATTATTGCCATAAGATATCAACTGGAAATTCAGGACAGAGTGAATGTGCATGGAACACACTTTTTTATAATCACATCTTTCACATGTGAAAGAAGCAAAGTACTGTAATAATATTTTAGAGTTTTACTACAGTTGGTACTCCTTAATACTCCACTGTTGATACTCAAACTGCACAGATTTGAACACTTTTCCCAGACAGCTGCTCACCCCTCTGATAAGAATATACAAATTTCAGAGATAAGGAGATCATTGAACAAGGGTCTGTTGATCTGTACACTTTAGAAGGAAATAATCTGTCTTTTATTTGAAATACAGTCTTGCCTCTCTGACTGCTCCCCCACAACTCTCAGAACCAATACCATTTTTTTCTGATTTGTTTACAACATCTCTTTCCTTAGAAAATTACAAGGGAAGACTTGATCTTGGTCTTTCATTAAAATCTACATATGCAGCTCAACCCCCAGGGTTTGAATTGTCCTTATATAATCTGTATTTATTATCTATATACCTTCAAAATGAACTGTTGATAAAAGCATGTCAGTCATGCAGTTGTCATTTTTACCAGACCTATATGGAAGACATTGGAATTCACAACAGTGAATAAAATAATGTTTATCTCATCTTCCAAAGAGGAAAACAAAAATTCCTAAGAACTTATCCTAACCTCTTTAAATGTCAGGGTCAAGATAATACTAGTACATGTCAAGTATCCTGAATAGTAAGAAAGACATGCTCAGTAAAAAGCATTCCCAGAGTCATCTACTTAAATTTTATATTGAGTGTGTTCTTCTGACTTCCTTTAAGGTATGCCCATGTATTTTTATTTTCATTCCAGGTACATTCATCACTGAGAGTTCACTTCAAGGAACCGAGTTGTTGAACAACATTTTATCAGCTGTGAACACTAAATGTGAGAGCAGAAAATAGAGTTTGCAAGATGGTGTGAGACAGAGTTTTGAATGGGGCACTGAAGCAACCACGTGCAAACTTTAAGTTGACAGGAGAGCATGCATGCACCATGCCTTTCTAAAATATATATTGTTTTTGCTGCCCTGTGAAGTGGGATGTTTTATAGTAACTTATGATGAGCTAGATTGATAAAAATTGTTTTCTTCCTCTCCATCGGTAAGTGGGTATTTGGTCGTAAGGGATTCATTTCACAAAACATAGATCATCATAGGAATATTTTGTTTTGAATTTGTGTTTTTCTGTGCAGTTCCACTCTAATCTTTATTCTTCACCTTCATTCTTTTCCTTTTTGCCTTTACTCATTATCATAAGACAACACTGCTAAAATAGCACTCTATTTCTTCTTTTAAAGGATTTTTCCTTAGTAAACATTACTCCAATTAGGGCTTATTTGTATTCATTCCACCCATTTTTCATATCTAATTTTATTTTCCACTCAAATATGACAAATTTCATCAGGTATGACTTATCACTCTGGAACTGAATTACTGTTCTTTCTTTGGAAGTTAAAGAACATTATTGTTCAGAATTCTCAGTGTGTGTTTTTTTATTTAGGTTCTATGTGATTCCCATCATTTCTTTTTTCTGTTGGCTAGTGTTGGGGAGTCTGATAAGATGTCTTCACAAAACTATTTTAATTCATGGCAGAGCAAGTTCCTTCACTGCATCAATAGTGATATTATATCTGTAAAGCTATTTAATTTGCCATTTTAACACTAGTGCGTGAGTGGCATAGTTACACATAGTACATGTCGTTTGTGTATATTCACACAATTCAGAGACTACATTTATGGTGGAATTTTGGGAAAAGTAGGATTTCCTCCTACATGGTGGTGTGCAATTTCTTTCAAATCCACAGTGACTTATATACACTCTCTTCATTGACCTGTACTCCTAATTAATGCATTTTAGGAATGGCTGACTTAGCTAACCTCTCTTACACTTAGAAACAATACAATGTGTGTGTGTGCCTATGTGTGTTTTGTGTATGTTTGTGCTTGTATGCATAATACATAAGTCATATTTAGGGGATAAAAACGTTTCTTTAAAAGTTTACATTTAGACATAAATCAGAGAATCTTCACTGACACAAAATTTCCTAGAGGATTTATAAAAATTATAAAGCAAACATGAAAAATTTTAATATCTTCAGGAATTCTATATCATATGTTATTTATATACTAAATTTAAAATAGACATTGAGAAGTAATCATTTTAACATATAATTTTGTTCAGAAAAAATAAAACACAAGTCAATTTACCCTACCTCCAAAGTTTTTATTTTAAATCTACCAAGGATGAATACCCTTAAATAATAACTATAAGACCAGTTGATAACTTGAATATCAGATTTATATTCAGAAAGCCTGTCACACATATCTTAGGGTTGTTCTCTTCACATATCACTTCTCTGAGTCCTTTCATAATTTGCCTAGTAGCAATTCATTTATATGGACATTAAAGTCCCAAAGCTGAGTCTTAAACAGAGAAGAGGGTGCAGATTTCCTCTACCATTCATTTATTATACTTTAATATTAATTTGAATCACCACCAGCCCTGACACCTGTCATGAAGCACAAGCCTTTGGAGCTACAAAGGTACCACGAGTTCGTAGCTGACATGCATTGACTTGAGAAGAAAAGCCAGTCATTGTTTCTTAAAAAAAAAAAGGAATGTATAATAAAGGAGGAAGCCTGCTGAGATTTCTTCTTAAGAGTGTGAAGTTTAAGAGACTGTGTTAGGAATTTTTGCTTCTACAATGAGTAAATATTACCATTGTAAAACTAAGTTAAAATAGATTTAAGGATGATAACATTTCTGGTAATTATTTGATGATTACAAATAAAACAAAACCAAATGGGTTTACCTGGCACCTTAGCAATGTCGAAGACAATATAGCGAATTCCACTCCGTGTATTTCAAACCGTAAATATTGGCATAGAGATATTTTGGGTGGTATTTGGCTAGCAGTCGCCGTAAAATAGATCATTCCGTAATGTGGTTGATTAGATTTTTTGGAAAAGCTTTGATTCCTGCAGCCACAACGGGCCAGAAAACTGTAACAAGTTTAGATGTGATGATGCTCTTTATAGTTTTAAAATAGACACACTCACATTAATGTCTAGACCATAAAATGAGATTCTAAAAGTTGTCTAAAGGGAAAAATAGTGATTTTAACTATTCACGTATTTTTTGCAATGCTACTCTACAGCCTGAGCAACAAAGAGGCGATAACACCAGCTTACATGGTCACCATTCTCCTGACTCACCGGCTTTCTGTTGCTCGGTTTATTTCTTGGTCTATTAAAACTCCTCTGACTTTTTAGCAAGTGTTATTAAAAATAATAATAAAATGAAAAAGAAAACAGCAAAAACCAGCCAACTAAACAGGTAAATATCTCCCTTGTAAAATACTCTAACAAATTCAGAGTAATATTTGTTAAAACAAAAACAAACAAAAATACCCCAGAGAATAGTGATCGAAACTTTGCACAAGGGTTCTCTCATTATTTATTCTTTAGTGCATGGAAACTTGATTCGAACTATACATGTTTATTCATTTACTCATTTCTTATTTAATGAATACTTACACAATATGTATCTTATGTTAAGCATTATGCTAGACAATGGAGATATAATGGTTGGCAAAACAAAGGAGATCTCCTGAAGGAATTTATAGCTCAACTGGTTGTTGGACAGATAAATAGAAAATGATATTACCATAGTATATAAAGCTATATGTAAACAGCATGCATACATACACAGTCACATATGTATGATACTTTATGGTAAAATATGACAAGCACTTTGTAGTTAATGTTAAACACTTTAAAATACTTATTACTATCATTACTACTATGCAAAGTATACTTGAAGCCTCAGTCAATGCAGTAAGACTAAAGACACAAATGGGAGGTATAATAATGAAAAAGGAAAATAAACAATACTTGCCACAATCTTACACAATATTGAAATTATGTCTATGATCTCAGAAAGAGTTGATTTCTTAAAATAAACAAAACCAATCAAATCATAAAAATTTTATGAATGTTAACTACATTATAAGAGTGTCAATATATAATGAAAAAGGGTCAAGTCATTCATAAGATATAATAATCCCAAAGATGCATACTCTTAATGACCAAAATTTTATACACAAAATTCATAGAAACAGAAGAAAATGTTTATAGTAATTAGCAAAGTGGAAGATGTCAATGTGCTTCTCCCAATATTTATTTCATGTTACAAAAATTGTACAGATATAGAATATTTAAAGAACACGATGACATAGGTTTAATATGAATCATACAGAGCATGCTCACGCTTCTGAAGCATACATAAGGCAATTTCAAAAATGTCCACATACTAGGAATTAAGCATAGAACTGATCTAAAGAAATGGCAAAGAATTATGTTCTGTAACCACAATTTAATTAAATTTTGAAAAATATATTAAAATTATACATTTGGAAGTTAAAATACATATAAGCAATGCATAATCAAAGGATAAATCATAATGGGATTTTTAAAATATTTAGAATTGAATGGTAACAAAAATACTACATATCAAATGTTGAAGAATGGACTGAAAGATATATTTAAAGGGACATTCATAACTTAAATAAATATATCAGTAAAGAAGAAAGGCAGACATAAATAAGCTCATATCCAACTTAAGAAGTGAGAAAACATAGTAGCATCTACCTGAGAAAATTAAACAGATCAGAAAAATGAAGCTATGAAGAAAAAATTAATAAAATTGATAACAATGACACAACTGAGAAAATCAATGATGGCAAGAGATGATCTGGAAAAATGTAAACAGCTTTTCAAATATGTGGACAGATGTGAGCATGTGTGTGTGTGTGTGTGTGTGTGTGTGGTGTGTGTGTGTGTGGCGTGTGTGTGTGTGTATATACATATATGCTAAAGAATAAGAAAAAATAAAGAAGAAGAAGACGTTTAAGACACAGGAGCAAACATTTTAAGGCATAAAGTGAAATCCCTGAGAAGCCAGGAATGTGTTTCAACCAAATTCACCTGACACCCCAAATCAGGACCCAAATCATTTGTTCTGATCTCTAGTTCATGATCAGCTCATTGCTGTTGAAATCAGTCTTCCCACAGCCTCTTGCAGAATTCATTTCTGTCATCAAGGTAGCTGGACAAGCTCTGTTTCCTTCAAGTCACAATGGGGCTATTTAAATTTCTACAGCAAGAGCGTGACAAACATCCTCCTACTGGGAAAGATTACAGGAATGCCAGTAGAATCTCACCAATTCTGGAATATTGTGAGCTGGTTCAAACATCAACAAAATGTTAGAGATTGTGAACCTCATGAAAATTTTACTTCACTCAGAATATAAATGTGTATATAGAACTTTATAATGACATCTCAGAGCCATATCCTAAGAATGTACATAACTTTAGGTTAGTATTTCCTGCACATGATTCACAGGGCAAATCTGAGCCCTGCTGTTCTGGCAGTTAGATGTCCACAGGTCACTGGGTACATTAATACATTAATAACTTATCCTTCAGGATGAATGTCAGCATGCCATATTTCAACAGAATGGGTGAAAGATGAGACTATTATTAGAGGAATGGCTATGAATAACTTTATGGTTTGAATATAATAATACCTATAAAACATAATATAAATAATGATAAATATTAGAAAATAATTTTGCAAATTTGTCCCAGGGGAAAAATACATGGTAGAAAATATAACAATGCTTAAATAAACTTTGTAGGTTTTTTTTTTTTCATTACTGTAATTCTACCTTTTCTCCAGTCATTTAAAACAGTTTCATAATGTACCAGTAATTCATACATTTCAATTATGCCATGAGAACTTCCTAATTGTCCTAACCTTTCCATCATCACTGAAACAACCATGAGGACTCTGCTTCTGGTAGTGGCTCTGAGAGCATTTCTCTTTAGTAATAAAAATGCTCACTTCAAATGTGAGTAGTTAAAGGACACTGAAAAATTAACTATCAAGTTCAGAGAAAGAATGCTGTCTTTCATATTTCCAAATCACAATTTAAGGGGAGAAATGTCATGGGGCAGCCAAATCACGTACCTAGTGGCCTAGACAACTATTCTAAGAACAATCAGATTTACATTTTGAAATAATTAACATTTTAGCAAGGGTGGTAGTCTTTATAGCTAGTGATTTCATCATAACTCAAAATCTTCAAAAATGATATTTTAACTACATTGTGATTCTTAAGAGGTTTGGGTATTTTCACCTACTAAGATTATTCATTGGAAATAAAATAGTTCTTTTCATTCTCCTATTATTTTAATATATTCGCTAAGCCAGGAACAATTTATTCCAATATTCGTAGAGCCAGTTTAGGCTTTCAAGTTCTTTATAGGCAGAATAATGTGTTAAATTAAGAGCAGAATTTGGATAAATTATTTATCAAATCTGAACCTCAGATTCCTTACCTGCAAAATGGTGATAAAAACAAGTATTTCACAGACACTGTTGATATAATGAAGGTAACATATGTAATATTGGAACCTAACACATAGAAAATATTCAACAGCGGATAGCTATTGACATGAAATATCAAACACTAAAATGCTTTTGATACTTCTCCATTTCCCATTTTACATCTTCTAGCTATTCCTGGCCATTTTGATATCCCATGGACACTTAACTATAATGCCCTCCCTCCAAAAAAATACAGTCGGGGACAGAGAGACTGAAACTCACAAACATATTTCAAATACCTACTTTATGCCAAGCCAACAGTGCTAACTGTCATCAACACCTACAATACAGATCTTGACTCCACAGCTCTTCCAGCTTTAGGAGCATTCTTTTGTTAGTGCTAAGTACTGCTCACATCCATCTGAAACCAAACCAAGCCAAGCCAAATTAGGAAAATCAAAATAAAGCAAAAGGAACAAACATAAACCCTTTGCAGGATGGTTACTAGGTCGAGGCATAAGGGTGGTCCTGTTTCTAAAGAAATTTTACACCTAAGAAAATTATCTGAACAGCACTTGGAAAATCTGCTACCCCCATAGGAAGTTAACATAAACCTTCTGGTAGAAAAATAAGATATTATAGTTGTATTTATTAATATAGGAGTAAAAGATTTTATGTATTCTGGCTCTACCTGTTTCAGTTATCTTTTTCATACTTTATATGTTATATTATAAACAATAATAAAAATCTCTAGTAAATATCCAATTAATATAAAAATCATTTTTAGCAATTAGCACTATATTGGGGTTTGGGAGTCAAAAAGGCTATCTAGTACCTTTTCTGAGGTTTCAAAGGAATTTCTCAATATAGGACTTAAATAAGAACAAAAACTATATTATTGTAAGCAATGGAAAAATATCATCTCATTCCTTCTATATAAATTGTTTTACCTTTCAAATTGACTTGCTATTAAGCAAAACAGTCTTCCTTTTCCACAGAGACTGACTTTTCTTGATTGAATTGTACTATCTATGGCAGATTCTATACATACAAACTATTTCTTCAATGAATACAAACATTTTTTTGTCATTGCTGTTATTACTGTAGTCTGTCTTTTCTTTCTTTCTTTCTTTCTTTCTTTCTTTCTTTCTTTCTTTCTTTCTTTCTTTCTTTCTTTCTTTCTTTCTTTCTTTCTTTTCTTTCTTTCTTGTCAAACACTACACTGTTTCTGATATGCCCTGCTTTCATTTCATAAATTATATCTGGTATAAACCAATTAGCAACAGTAAGAGACTAGAACCAATGAAAAAGGGTATAATTTCACAAAAATGAATCAACACAATGACAAATGCTTTCCTGTTTTATTCTGAGCATAAAAAAATTTGTTTGGCATTGTCTGCTTTTTAAAAAATTGATTATAACAAATAAATTATCTTTACTTTATCTGATAAAAGATTTCCTACCCTTTCAGGTTGTTTTACTACAAATAGTGTGATGCACTTCCAAACTATAGATATTATCATTGGTGTAATAGTGATACATTTTACAAAAATATTTAATGAAAATATTAATCAATCCCTAATCTCAGTATTTTGATCACTTTTATGACAGTGAGGTCCAGATTCTGCATGTGGGGGCTCTCGTGTATACTTCTTACGCACAGGTATGTATGCAAGGTTGTGCTCTGTACACTTAGAGCAGGTGCATGATCATAAAAACACTCTTCTTAGTACGAGGAGGGTATTTGTTAAATCTGGGCAAAGCTAGGTTAAACATTCTGTCTGGTGTGAGCATGTCAGCTGGATACCATGATAAAAATGTCGACAAAAAGAATTTAGTGGGGCCCTAATCACAGCCACTGTTTGCTATGACTCCAAGGCAGCACCACCTCATCATGTGACGCTAAGGGCAAGGACTGCCATTCATCAACACTGACATTCATGTTATTTGGTTCCTTTTGAAGATTTTTCCATTCCCTTTTATAGGTCAAGAACAGAAGCCAACCTGACAAAGCTACCACTACCACATAGCTACTTGAGAACAAAGCCATGTGCATGATACCCTATCTAAGAGGACAGAAAATATCCTTTTTCAGAGAAAATACTTGACATTATTTGCTTGAGAAAATTTCCCACATTTTTACCATATAATCCATGGAAGTACTAGAAGATAGAGCAAGGGCTCCCCACAGCCAGAGTGCAGGCCTATACATGGAAAAGCATGCAAAGATTATGGAAGGGAACAGGAAGTCTATCATCTTCCTCCAGGAGTACATCTGAAAAGCTTACACTAGGGCCAGGGATTCTTTGCCACCTGAAAGAGTGTCTATGTTGTCATCAATGAAAAATGGGCACTTAAAGTCTTTGAGGTGTTGGCTCAGGGTCAAAAGACATCCTGAGGAAATAGTTTATGAATATAATATTCTTTAATATTAGTGGGATGTAAAGTATCTTAGATGACGTAGCTCAGGAAACAGTATATTCTATGAAAACTCTCTCCCGTAGTGTAGCTCTCAAATCCGGGTGCAGTTCTTGCCCAGCTGCCCTATCGGCAGGCCCAGGCAGCAGGGTCCACTGTGCCACTGATGTAGCTGAAAAAGCTAGTGCTAGAGAACAGTTTTATACCTTTTATTTGGCACAGTGGCCCCGCTAGTCCCACTAGCTTATAGATCTCGCACTCAATGATCCCTGCCATCTTCTGTTCCCATTTCCCTCTTCCCTGCCCCTGCCTGATCTGAGGCATTCACTTCTAACATTTTTATCGTAATTTTAAATCAGATAGAACTGAAATAGAGCTGTCTCTACAGAAATGAAAAGGGAGCCCACTTTCTAGGTCACTGCATTCCAGATTGGAGAACATTTGTACAATAAACTGAGCTATCGTATAAAAATGAATAATAAAAACTTATTATCTACAGTACATTTTAGTTGATCAAGTTTCCCAAGGTCATTACTTTGGTTGAGTTTAAAAATGTGATGACCAGAATTGAAATGAAGACAGAGCTTTTTTTTTTTTTTTTTAATCATAAATACTCTGTTGCATGAATTATCTAAGAATTCAGTTGGTAAAGATGAGACCTAAGAGGATCTAAGTCAACCTGTTAAATTGAACCTGAAATAAAATCAAACACAGGTGGAAGGTCCTTATGAGGCTGAATAATACATCTGCTGAAGCTGCAGGTGGTAAGTACTTTGCCTAGATAATGTGAAATTAGTATAATAGATCCTAAATGTCTACTAAAGGTTAGTGGGCACATTTTTTTTTCTGTGCTTATGGATGTCTACTGCCATTCCAATCTTAAGTTATATTCCCAGCTGTAAACTTTTATTTGTAACAGATAGTCAGAGTATTTAAGATTAGGAAGAGTCTTTCCAATAGTCTCTTTACTTTTCCATAACTTCTAGCCTTCATAAGTGAGAAGAAACTCTTATATTTAAGAAAATGACAGGCCAAACCACATAGGTCTTGGTTGATTAAACACAACACCTTGAATATCACTCGGAGGTAAAATGGGCACTGCAGAGCACAGGTGCAATATTGGGTTCACAATCGTAATGTAAATGGGTCACTGAATTCTGCACAACACAAAACCTCCCCATGGTCTTCAAGGACAACTCCAAATATAAAGTATTGCAGGACTTCAGTAAGACGGACAATTGCTGGCTAACTTCAAACCTAAATACTGCAAGCAGTGTCACATACCCATTCTCCACAAATTAAATAATTTGGTCTTGGTGAATTTAAAGAACAGAAGAATGCAGAGCTTTGCTGAAGTACTATGTATTTTAACTTTCTTTGTGTTTGATGCCACAAATTTTATTTGACTATCATTTGATATTAGGTGCTGTGGTTATTTTCTAAGAACTTTTAAATATTTGGGGGTAGGCAATATTGTGCATATTTAAATGAGATACTATAAGAAAGACACAGATGGGCATAGGCACAAATCGTATGGTGAAAGAACATTTTAGGCTTTACATTTTATATATTTGAATTAATTTAGCTTTTGAATAAAAACAAAATTATCAACTATACATATTATCGACTAACCTAAAATTAAGGTGTACTGTGACTTCCAAAAGAGTTTCCTGCCTCTTTGACACTAAAATAATGTGTAGTCATAGTTCCATTAAATAGACTTTACACAATTTGTTAATTAAGTATATAGTTTTAGAAACTTATCTTCAGATTTTCTATTGCTATTTATTTTTGAATGACTAACCAATGCTCCTGCAAACAATGTCTTGCTTTCCTGAAAAAGATGTTAGATTTTTCAAAAGCTGGCTTAGCTTATTATACAGTAGTACTGAGTGTGAAACTATCAAGGTTTCATTCCTTTTTCCAACTCAAACAGCTGCTACCATCTCTGAAAAGGCAGGTGCTGATGCGTGAACAATATTAGCACTAAAAAGAACAGACTGTTTGGTGGTGACTTTTCTCACTGGAATATTATATCAAAATACTTTCAAATTCCTTAAAGTGCCCAGGTGGGAAGGCAAATTAAACTTTAAAAAGTCTAAAAATACCTTAATAGTTTCATTAGTTCTCCTTCCCCTTACAAATCCAATATGCAATTATCAGAATTACAACTTGAAAAAAAGGATATTACATTTCAGGGATTTTATTGTTCCTATCACTCTACATGAAAATATTTTTAAATAAAAAAAGGCTATTTCAAAAGTAAAAATGCCCCCAAAGCAGCAAATATAAGTAAAATAGTCCAAGCATTAAAATCTAAATTTGGAACTTTAAAATAAACCTGATTTACAGCAATATATACATGAATTCAATCATGATACCATCATGACACTGAAAACACTAACAAAGGACATTTTATTTGCATTGTCTTTCTGGGAAGGTCATTAGAAAGCCTTTTAAATAAATGGAGCTTTCTCAGAATGTTAAAAAAGTGTCATTTATGTAACAAAGCATTGCTTTTGAGGCTAGAACTTGAGACTAGTTGAAGGTAGAAAAATTGCCATATAAAATGTGCAATTGTCTCCTAAGGCTAAGACTTGGATTTTTATTTTTGTTGTCAGTCCTTTGGTTCTGAGGAAAAAACAAACAAACAAAAACTACCAGTAGAAACTATTATTTAAGTCACTCCATAGCAGGAATCTACCCATGTTTCACGGCAG
Organism: Miniopterus natalensis; assembly: GCF_054644295.1. Lineage (NCBI taxonomy): Eukaryota > Metazoa > Chordata > Mammalia > Chiroptera > Miniopteridae > Miniopterus > Miniopterus natalensis. The sequence goes on from NC_142089.1 coordinate 44,444,009, forward strand.
ATTGAATTCGATGAAAGAAACAGAGAACTGCTGTGTTTACTAATGTCAGTTAGGTGAATTCTTTTATTACATGTTTGCTGAGTTATAAATTGTTACTTAGAGCAGTTGTTTCACAAACTCCAGAACCTGGATGAAAAGAATTACTGCCAAAAGGTCCTGCATCCTGAGAGTCCCTTTACCTTATTCTGGGACAGATTCTGAAGAGAGATTGACTTGGAAAGCACAGGATCCATGCTTTGGAAAGAGGCCACTCCTGGGGCAGCAAAAAGTTACCAAGTGGTAGCCGATAGTTGTTTGAGGAAGAACCTCTCTAACATCCTTTTGGAAGTTTGGGTGTGGATTCTTAGGTATTTGATGACTTGGTGTATTTTTAGGGTGGGTAGTAAGCTGGTCCACATCTAGATTAAAGGACCTCACTCAACCAGGGATTTGAACCAAAGAGGTATTCGGCAATGTCTAGAGACATTATTGCCATGACTTGGAAGGTACTAATGGCTTCTAGGCAGGGATGCTGCTAAATGCCCCCCCCCCCCATGCACAGAGCAGTCGCCTATTAAAAGGACATCCAGTCCAAACTGTCAATACGGCAGCTGCTGAGAAGTCCAGCCCTCGACGCACGCCAAGCATCGTGCTTCTCTGTATTTTGTATGTTCCCTTAAACGTCCGTTCAACTAGTGTTAAAAGTTACAGTTTAGACTTAGTTGTGCTCTCAGAAATTATGGGAAAGTTAATAACCACAACTAGCTTTAGACAATATAAGTCAGTTAAACTAAACTCTGTACTGAATGCACAAGGAAATGATAGAGAAACAAAGGGAAGGCATTGCCCCACTGCCCCATCTAGAGTGACAGTCATCAATGAAAACCGCTGTGCCCAGCAAAGCAATGACATCTTGTGTGACAGCAAACACAGCAGTATAGCCAAGAAAATGGGAGTCCAGAGCAGAGCAACATGAAAAATGTGTTCTTAGAAACACATGAAACAAGCCACGGGACACTCCACAAATCACCAGGAGATAATTTGAAGCACTTAGACCAATGGAGCCTTGAATGCTAATAATTTAGGCTCTAAGGGCCATCATGATCTCATTTCATGACCTCATATAAACTGCAAAGGCTAAAAGCATTGAAGTGATTTTTTTGTTCAATGACAAATGTTTATAAACCTATATCTATAATATAATAAGCAATTCCTGAGCCCTAAGAATACAGCAGTTTAAAACAGAACAGTACCTGCTCTCTTGAAGGGTAACATTAAAAAGCAATTGCAACAATACAGACCATATTTAATTAGAATATCATTAGTGAAAATTTCATATTTTTCAAGAGAGATATAGTTTTCTGATAAGATAGGAATGATACGTCTTAGATGATTTTCCAAAAATGTTATAGATTGCTGTTTAGAAAATATTGATTTATAAACTCTCATTTATTTTGAATTCATGAAATAAAACCACATAATAAAACTTTATAAACACCACTTTTTTGGGGAACAGGATTAGAACAATATTATGAGACTCACCAAAAATATTGCAATGCATTTATTAATCCGTATCCTATCATGGTGCCAACCTAAATTTAACCATGCTGTTCAGCTTACTGGATTTTTTTTTTTTTTACAATAACTATATGAGGATGATTACACATATTGAGCAATCACTACATTGCCACTTAATCCTTGTAAGAGATACTATTATTATTCCTGCTTGACATATAAGGAAAAACTCCTCATATATAACTGGCCTCATGTCATCCTTTTGGTAATTTGAAGCCCAGGTCCTACTCTACCCCGCCAGAGCCTCTACTGCTAATCTGTGACATAATGTTAAGCATTAGCAATAAGGGCTTTATTTAATAACTATATGCTTTAAAATAATTCTTGCTATTATTTTATGCTAATTTTTCTTTTAGTTGCTTGCTTTCTACCATGCCCACATCACAAAACACAAACATGGTTAGAAAGAATAAACTACCAAAAATAGTCATTAGAAGTCTGAAGACCACATAAACCAAATGGAGACGTGAGGATGTCATTTTACAAGAAATTTGTTTCTAATGTGGGCTCTGAGAAGTTACATTACTTTATCTGGTTTATAAATTATCTGAAGGTGCTACTTTATAAAAACCAAGTCAAAACTTCTCAAAATGAACTTTTGTCTTTCTCTTAAAAATGTCAAGGCAGATACTAACCATACTGCCTGCGTCAAACGTGTACTTTTTTTTCAATTCCTAACAAAAAGAAAGTATAAATAGAGTGTGTTATTTGATTATTGCACCATGGGTCATATCTCCTACTAGGTAATGAAAAATAAACAGTTACGAAAACAAAATAACAGCAGCACAGACAGTGAACATTTTCTTGTAAGTACAAGTTTGTGTTTGATGTACAGAGATACCACTGGAGTAAATACTCCTAGGACACAGAGTATAAAGTGATTCTCACTTATATAAATCTTCAGACAAGCATTTTTTTAATTAAATAAAAATATCAAGTAAAATAGAGACAGACTCATAGATAGAGAGCAGGCTGACAGCTGTAGGAGCAGAGGCTGAGTTGGGACGGGGGGGGGGGGCGTTGATCAAAAAAGAAAACAAGGAGAAAAACCTCAGAGACAGGAACAGCAGTGTGGTGATTACCGAAGCTGGGGGAGGTGGCGGAGGGTCTGGGGGCGCAAATGATGTTGGAAGGAGACTTGACTTGGGGCAGTGAACCACAGTACAGAGTACAGGTGTTGGGTTGTAGAACTGTGCACTTGAAACCTGTATAATTTTGTTAACCACTGTCCCCCGTCCTGTGCACCAAAGGGTAGCTGGGTCAATTCCCAATCAGGGCACATACTCAGGTTGTTTCATCACCAGTCTGGGCACATGCAGGAGGCAACTGATGGATGTTTCTCTCTCTCCCTCCCTTCCTCCCTCCCTCTCTCTCTTTCTCTCTCTATCAAATCAATGAAAAAACATATCCTCTGATTAGGATTTAAATAAAAGAACAATATATTGCAGCAGATTGAATGCAGTAGCCAATATAAGAATCCAGTCAGTTTTCATTAGGTCAAACATCAGGAAAACTTGTTGGGGGGGGAAGTAAAGCAAAAAAAAAAGAACAAATAAAAATTAAAAATTAAATAAAAATAAAGCCATTTAAAACCAGAAACCAAAGGACAGATGTGAAGGTAGGCTTCCATCAGGTTCAGCAAGTGTGCAGGCCACTGAAATAAGTGTCCTTTGAGCCTTGCGTGGAGCCTATGATTTCCTTCACGCTACAGCTTACGTTTTACTGAACTGCTGCCCTGAAATCTGAAATGACCATGTAAAGGACCTAATGCATTTCCATGAGAATGTAGTTCAGCTGAGAATGTAACCCATTGCCTTGAAAACTCTGTGTGAGTGTGCTTGTCTATGGCAGAAGCAGGAATACCCTTGAGTGATCTAAGGCCCGGTTTTGCTGCGTGTTTATAACCACTGCTTAACATCTCCACCTTCACTCTTCAGATCAGCCCGTCTCACACGCTGTCTCACAGGCGTCTCAGACCGGCTCTGATAGTTCCCCAACATTCCACATTGTGAACTTGCTCCAAATGATATCTAAACCTTTTTCAGCTTCCAAACGTCTATCATTTTACTCATACAAACACTTTAAGATCCAACTGAAAGCTCATGAAATGTGTGCTACTTAAATATTTTCTTTGCTTTTAGAATTCATACCTTTTCTGTGGAGGACCTAACGCTAATTATCTTCTAGACTGTCAGTGTGTCAAGTGTTTATATCCACGGCTCTCTGTTTTAGTTTTGCTACCCCCTTTTTTCCTTCCTTTGCCATTTATAAAAAGAAAATCAAGATAGAGGGGAACCAACAAAGTGCATCTATTTGGGATTTTTAAACTAATGCAGTGGTTACCTTAATAGTGGGAAAAATAACACTGAAAATTCTGATAAGGAAGAGGAAGGCTTTAAAATGCCATTTGCTTAAGCTCAGTATCATTTCAAATAACTCCCTGAAAAGAAAGCAAATGTTTTCTCTTTGTTCTTAAAAATACACTTTAAAATCAGACTCTTGGCAATTGTTTTAAGTTAACTAACATGACCATTTCCTCATCTGTAGGACTGTTGGAGCAGAAAGTATGAGTCTTGATACAGTTTGTGATATTAAATGTATCATTATTGGCATTACAGTAAACAATAATGATTTATCAGGGCAGTATCTTACGGAAAGATTACCATTAATGAAAAACACTACTGAAAAGGGGAAGAGCAGAACATCAACAGTTGTCTCCAACTATTAAATAGAACATAGCGTTAGAAATTTTAATTAAAAAGGTCACTCATGTTGAGAAAATAGTTTTGTGGTATCACATATTTTGATTTATAGATGATATAATGTTTAGTTAGAGGCAAAGAGTGGGTCAAAACAACACATTAAATAAATATGTTAATTCTAATTAATAAAATATGAGTTTAGACAGATGCGTGAGGAAGCGATGAAATGCACAGATTGCCATCAACAATTTTAGAAGCAATGTTTCCAGTGAATCTGTGCCACCAGGCCAACTAGGTCATGAATCCCATAGGAGAGAGGGTTTTGGAGGGAATGAAGCCCTAAAAATTTCCTTTGGGTGCTCTCTATCTGTACCTGCACAGTGCAAGAAGCATTCCCTATTCTGTTTTCTTTCATTGCCATATTCTTTTCCGGTTAACACCCCTTTCTTCTACCAATTTCATTCTCTTTAAGCAATTGCCTTTTCTTTACTGAGTCTGACTTCTTGAAGACTTGAAGAGATTTCGTAGCAAGGCATGATGTCCGCCCTCAGCATCTAAATATGTATGAAACTGTCAGTGGCTGTTAAATAGAGTCTCTCGCTTTGGGAACCGTCCTCACTATCCTCAAACCTTAGCTGCTGCTGGTTTGGGAAATAGATTAGCAAGGAGAGGAAGTGTACGGATACTTTCTAAATATTTTTCTTCCCTTCCAACTATCACTGTCGGCTTTTGATTAGATATGACCAAATAAGTAATATTTTTGTTTGGTTAACCGTCTTATTAAGAACTTTTTTCGATTTCCAGTGTCCGAAATTCTACTTGAACAACTCAGACAAAAGGAGTTTGCGTAATTAGCAAGCACGATGGTATACGCAGGGTTGACTGAAATAGAGACGGGCACTTTTTTCCTTCTATTTTCTCTCTTTTTTTTCTGTATGCCTTGTTCTCTTAAACATAAAATCTCAAAATAGAGATTTCTTCTTAAATTGGGAGCTAAGGAAGCTTTGGGCTCATATCTTTAGTTTTGTCACTAAAAAGGAAAGGGAGTTTTACTGCCCAGTGTGAGGTTAAAAAGATTATATCCCAGAGAAGATTGAACTACTTGGTTAAAATCACTATTTTCTAAATGTATGTTTATGGCCAGAAACAGTCAAGTGCTATGACTGACCTCCCCTGAGTTACAAGCTAATGCCTTGGCCAATCCCTGGGGGCAGGGAGATGAGACAATATTAGGAGCCTGAGGTGGGAAGCAATTCCTCAAAACAAGAAGATGCTATTCAAAACTTAAGAAAGGAATTCTGTCTGGCCAAAGTACAATATTTTATCCCATTACCTGTATCACAAAAAAAGCCTCCTTCTAGTCTTTTCTTTGACTACTATTTCCTTAGGCTTCACTCTTTACAGTAGAAAGGGTGATTAAATCTCACAGAATGAAGGGGTTTTTTTTAATGACATATATTTATAACACAGGAAAGTTAAAGGAAAACTGGAAAAAAATCAGAAAATATAATTTAAAAATCGTTGAATTGTGAGTAAATAAGCTATTGAAAATTAATTAATTTCACACATTATTACTCTATTTTCTAAGTAAATAAATTTTAGTCAAATAAAATAAATAATTGTTAAAAGCTGCATATCTAGTGATATATGACATATGAGAATTAGTATAAATTAAATGATTAAATTAATATATCTAAAGCAAAGTGTTATCAGTGGAAGTGGAGTTCTTGGGGTGAGGCCAGGGAAAGAATTTCCTGAGGCCCCCATGGGAGGATGGGGTTTCCTGGAAAGCTTTACTGATGATGTAAAATTAAGGAGGTTCCCCTCAAAGGTCCCATCGCTGTCTGTTAGGTCATGGAAGAAGTCCAACCTTGACTTCAGCAGGGCCAGAATTAAAGCCACTGCCCAGAATTTCTGTTCCATATGGAAGTGCAGTCCAATCCAGCATGTGGCTGGCTTAGCTTGTGTCCCCAGCTGTCGTCCATTGTGTGTGGGGTCAGCACTGCCATCGGCCATGCGGGTGCTAAGGCCACAGGGCTGTGGAGAGAGAACAGGGGAGTGCGCTCCGGGAGCAAGAGAGCGAGAGAGGCAACTGTGGCTGGCGATTTTAACCAGGCGCATCTTCAAACTAACCAATGAACTTTTCAAAAACTCACCTGCTTCTGGTGGGGTCCACCCGGAGCCAATCCACTGTTCCCCAGGCTAGGCCGACAGGCAAGCCCTTCCCTGCCCCACCCCGACTTCTGCTGCACCCCTGCCCATCTCCCCTCCTCCCGCCAACAGTCCGGCCAGATGGGGGCGGGAGGGGTATTAATGGCCCTGGAGGAATGATGCTCTTGGAGCTGTAGCTTCCTGCTGAAGCTTCCCAGGTGAGCCTGCTTACAAAGCCTGGCTTCTCTTTGCTCTCTTCCCTTTATTAATATTAACTAGGTAATTACATGATAACAAAAGGGGGGGAATTTTTATTATATTTTTCTTTCCAGTGCTTCTTATTGTCACAGTAAAAAAGCCCTCTAACTCGAGGTCTCTCGCACCTTTTCAACAAAAACTTCTGTTTGCCAAAGATGTAGTTTATTTTAATTGAGCTCTATAAAATGAAATATAAATAAACCTTGACAAAGTTTTGCTTAAAATCCTTATATGAAATTTAAGCATTACATGATACCTTCACTTTTAAATCAATTGTTTTCCTTCAAACTAATGTGTCACTCTATATCAATTAGTTTATATAAATTCATCTCTAATGTATTAATTGTTCCAAATTTACAAAGGAAGCTTTTTAAAATTTTTCACTGACTTCTATACAAGACATAGAGAACCAAGGCCATTATTTAGAGGGTATTTACATGAAATATTGGAGAGAAACTGATGAAGTAAAAGAAAAGCCAGTCTCTTTTCTTTCTTACCCTACTCGATTCTTCTTCTCTCTCTCCAAGGACACACACAAGTATACCTAATCAAACAATTTTGAAGGGAGAAAAATTAAGATATTTTCTTTCTTTAAAAACATTTTTTTTTTTTTAATCTGAACAGTGTCACTGCCAAAAAAGTTAACACTGATTTAGGTAGAACTATTGAGATTATCTTTTCAGGTCAGAGGAGGAAAGCACCCCGCTCTACAAGGTACAAGACATGAAGGAACCTCAGAAACCCTGATGTATGGAAAGTGCTATACATTTGGTGAAGATTTGGAAACTTTATCGAATGCATAGTAGCTGAAATAATTAGGGTAACACTAAGAATAATGGGATATGCAAAAGAGGGAATGAGGACATGACAATGATTTTAAATTAAAAAAAAATCTATCATAAGAATAATAAACTAAAGTTACTTCCTACAATAAAAAATCAATATAATTAGTAGGAAATTGCAAAGAGTCCGATATTCATGCATATTCAACACTTATTATGAAGAAAATGTATTAAGTATTACTGAACAAAATGCTTATAATGTCTCCATTAGGAAAGTGTTAAATGTAAATCAGACCTTTAAAAATAATATTCATATTTCAAATCACCTTTAGAATATTTTTTCCCTAAAAATCAGCAAGGTGCAACTTTCAGGACATTCTATTAAATATTGCCCTACTGAACCTTAGAAAGGCTTCAAATGTCCTTAATAAACAACATAGTTTATATATTAATTTAATAATAAATAAAATGTATAACATTTTAATTCTGATTTGTAAATTAATTAAGTATTCTAAGATAGTTTGTCTCAGGCCTGGACTTAGTGTGTAATCTTATAATTTAGGAATTAAATATATTGTCTCTACTGAATTCTTCTTTGTGGTTTTTTAATATTATTTCTGCTTCTGACCTTTTATAAGATTCAACAGGTTAATGAAATATAAACTCTCTAATGCTTACTCTTATGCAAATAATGCTTTTTTCCTGCAAGGGTTTTTATGTGATCCAGAATTTATGCCAAACTCTCCATTAAATCTCCACTAAATGGATCTATAATAACGAGGCTTTCCTTCTGACCCACTGTTTTTGTTTTTTGTATTTTGGGGGGTTTTTGTTTCCTTCCTTTTTCACCCAGACCCCCAACTGTTTTTAACACAGAATTAGATCTGACACTTCCTAATCCCTGAGATCATTTCCAAATTTAGTGAACTTTAACAAATGTCAGCTAAAGGTTCACTGACAAATTGGAGGTGAATTGAAAAACAAATGAAAGAATGAACACACAAAAATGTTCAACAGAAGAAGACTAAGAGATACCTCTTTAAATCATCGTATTGAAGAATAATGAAAAGGTAGGGCCATTAATGCTGGTTTTAGGAATTTGTAGCTAATCAGAGAACTCAAATCTACATTTCCTTATACTCTATATAATACAAATTTTATTTAGACATACATGAAATCCCTTTATTTGTACCTTTTTTAAAACCTCTATGGAAATATTCTATGTCCTGACAGGTTATGAGCCCTCCAGGGTTTAGAAATCTTTCTCTTGCCTTTGGTAGTTCTGTGCTCCTCTGAAAGTCCTCAGGGTCTGTCTCCTCTTAGGCACTCAAAAAATTTTTGAACCCAGCCAGTGTGGCTCAGTAGTTGAGAATCATTGACCTATGAACCAGGAGGTCATGGTTCGGTTCTATCCCTGGTCTGATTCTTGGTCAGAGCACATACCTGGGTTGCAGGCTTTATCTCCAGTAGGGGGCGTGTGGGAGGCAGCTGATCAATGACTTTCATCATTGATGTTTCTCTCTCTCCCTTTCCTGTCCTCTCTCTGAAATCAATAAAAACATTATATATTTTTAAATTAAGCAATGACTATTTCATGTATATCTCTAACTTTTTAATTTAGATGAATCTATATTCCACGCCTGTCCTTAAATAACACATTTTCAAGACCTTTCTTGGATATCCTATTTAAAATTGCAAACCCACTCTTATTTTTCCCCCCGATTTATTGTAAATAATTTATTTCTCTCTAGCACACTATTTGTTTTACCCATTTATTTGTCTATTGTCTGTTTCCCCAGCTATAATGTTATCTCTATGAGGACAGTAAGTTGAGTGGCTGTGATCTCTACAGCAATGCCAGTGTTTAATCCATGGTAAGTCTTCAAAATGAAATGTGGGATGAGCCACTAAACACGAATTTTATCATTCTTGCAACTTAGACATTTTTAAGAAGTTACTAAGCTAGGAAAATACTTAATCTTTTAAAAGTGAGCCCTTGCAAACCTATGTTTATTTTCATTGAGCAACAGAAAAAATTCATCTGTTTACAATTTCATACCTAGATACCCAAATTTGCTAATTAGTGATGTTTACTGAGCTATAGTTGTAGGTATGGGAGGCTAACGTCACCTGTTGTCTTTTGGTTTCCCTAGAGAATCCTTGGTTAAGATCTGAGATACGCAGTTCTTTCAGTTCTCTTCAGCTGTTATTATCCAGGAGCCCTATTGACGTGGTGGTGAGAAGCGGTGGAAAAGGAAGCACTCAGTGCTCCTATGATTAGGTCTCTGTCTTCTATTGAGCCTGTGCCCCTGGGCTGCAACCTTAAAAAGGACTTTTTATTGGTCTGCTCCTGCCATCCACCCTTACATGAGACAGGAAGGCTACGAGGTCTGGGGTTGGGTACTTCCATTTCCACAGGTCTGCTGGGCTCTGGTTAAAACCTGCACAGCTGGACTCTGGTGAAACAGTTTTCATTGAGGGAAGGTCTGGTTAAGAACAGAGGTCTCTGGGTGTTTTTCAAAATAGCTATTTTCCCCTCCCCCTGCCAGAGCATCAGGGGATTTTTCTCCAAGCTAATTCTATGTGGAAGAATAATATTTAAAAGAATAAGTACCCATTCCAGAAGCAGACCTTAATAGTTGCTACAAATATTACTTCAGTTACAAGAATTTCAGCGTAAAGATATTAGACTGCTGTCTCTCTCTAAATCTGGGTATATGCACTGAGCATAAAAAATCTACAGCGATTCATGGTGATAAAAACACACAAAAGTATCCTTTGCATTTTCTGGCTTCTACTGAGGATTATTCCAGCACAGAAACACTGAATAAGGTCAAGTTCAAAAGCTGCTGACAAGTAGAAGTAGCATAATAGTCAAATGTTTGTCTATGAGCAACATAGGCTGAGGCTACAGGGGCCTCTGAAATTCAATGAAGTCAGTGTTTGCTGCCAATTCTTTATTATCTGCTATGGCTTTAAATGATTTCTCTCCAAGCACAGTCTTTTTTTTTTTTTTTTTTTTCTTACCATAAATAGAATATTTTTGTAATTTGCTCTTGAAAAGCACTAGCAACTTCCATAATGGATAAAATAAGTTATTCATGAAAACGTCAACACTTGAATCTTGCTGAACTTTTATTTTGGATCAACTGCAGCACTCCTAACTAATAAAGAGAAGAAAACAGTATATTTTCAAGAATTGTTACAGGGATATTAATATTTTTGTGGAGTTTTATGAAAAAAATATTTAAAAATCTGAGAAATGCATATTAAAATACCAAACTCTTATTTCAACAGATAAACATTTTTTAGTCAAGTCAATAAGTGTTTGATCTGCTGTGAATCCAGTCTTTCTTATTAATAAACTTTTGTAATGTCTATTGATCCTTCTAGAAAGAAGACTCTGATCATATTGTAAAGGAAAGTTATCTTAGGAAGCTAAAGGAAAAGCTGGTGCATTGAAACAAAGCATTTTGACATTGTAAAATGATCATCAGCAATGGCTGATAGAAGAGAAGTCACCACTGTGATAGAATGTTAATGATTTTTTTTTTATTGATCCAATATGATTCTTTTTCAATCTTCCTAAGGAGGATTTTTTCCATATTAAAACCACATTACAAAGGTATATAAAGTAACTATACTAGTTCTTTTTCTATCAAGCATTTAACTAGTTTTGTCATTACAGTCAAATATCATTGCATTTCCTTCCATTTGCTAAAATGTACTATTTTTTTCAAGGGAACAAAAGCTAGCACTAGCATACCAAAATGAAACTTTTAAAGACACTAAACAGCTTCATATCTGACTATATATAACTAAATGTCATATCCAAATATCAACACTATACCAAGCATAATGAAGATTCAATTGCCTTCTCCAAAATAAAATTCCGAGCGTCAAATACAGTCTGCTCAAATAGCTTTCTCTTCTGCACACTGGGCTGGAAAAATCAGATTTTCTTCATAAAAATCACCGTAAAAATAAAGTCATCATTAAAAACTGAATTTCAAAAAAAATGTGATATTCTTCTTGTTATGCTAGACATACTGTATTATTTTCCTATCGCTGTTGTAACAATTTACAACAAACTTAGTAGTTCAAAACAACACCCTTCTATTACAGTTACGGAGGTCAGAAGTCTGAAATGGGTGTCACTGGGCTAAAATCAAGGTGTCAGCCGAGCTGCATTCCTTCCGGAGGCTCTAAGGGGGACCCTGGCGCCTTCTCTTCTCTAACATGTGCAGGTAATCCTTGGCTCAGAGCCCAGCTTCCATCTTCCAGGCCAGCATCTTGGGTTGAGTCCTTCCATGGTGCCATCTCTCTGTTTCTGTTTCTTTCACTTCCTTCTACTTTTAATGACCTTGATGATGGCACTGAGCCCACCTAGGTAGTCCAGGATAACCTCCCCACTGTAACGCTCACTGTTTAGAAATATTAATTCCCTCTCACAGTTAAATTCCCTTTGGCCACATAAGCTAATGCAATCACATGTTCTGGGTATTAAATTCATTTTAATACAATATAACATGTTGTATTACCAGTTCTCATGGGAATATCGTAAACATGTTCGTTAAAGTATGATATTGAAAGGAATAAAAATTCTACAGTAATTAATTCATCTTTGTTTTCTCTTCTCCCTCAGTTTTTAGGCTCCCTAATTTCTAATGGTTGTATCTGCAGTTTAAATCGTGGCTACATATCACATTACATCTTTTTTATTATTATTCCTGTTCTACTAAATAATAAAAGATAAATAGAAGTAATCTGGGTAGTAAAGTTGTAACTTTCTGGATTTTTAAAAATAATTATAAAGCACTTTCTCATTTTCTTTTTCAATTTACATCAATTCTCTGACATAGGCGCACTCAGCATTATTTTTTTTAAGAAAATTTTCAATTTTATTTATGGCTTTAATTTATTGGTATACAGTTGTACAACTTATTATTCTGATTTTTTTAATGTAAAATTTATTTCTCAGAACAGTTTTACACTCACAACAAAACTGAGCTAAAGATAGAGATTTATATTTCCTGTTCTTTACTACATACAGCTTCCCCCAATATGAAAATCCTGCACCAAAGTGGTACATTTGTTATAACTGATGAGCCTATATATTGACCCATCATTATCACCCAAAGTCCATAGTTTACATTACGACTAACTCCTAGTGTTGTACATTTTATGAGTTTTGACAAGTGTATAAGGACATGTATCTGCCATCACAGTACCATTCAGAATAGTTTCACTGCTCTAAATATTCCCTCTGCTCTGCCTATTCAGCCCCCATCCCTCCTTACCCCCCGACAACCACTGATCTTCTCACTGTCCCCATAGTTTTGCTCCACTGGGCATTTTTAAGTCTTATTTTATAGGTGAGTTAACTGAGACCTTAAAGATTCACTGCCATGCCTCAAGCCACCTAGCCAAAGTGTCCAGAATTAAATTAGAACAAATATCTTTTGAACCTACTAAGTTAAGTGAATTTATTTTAAACCACATTACTCTTTCCAAGTGATGTAATAAGTTCACACCCTAATGTCGATAGATCAAAAGGCCAGGAAGTTATTTTATGTAAAACTTTAGAAAAATAGAAAAGAAAGTCTTTTTACAGCTTTAAACCCGTGCTTTATTGCATTGCCATGAAGCAGGGGAGGCTGTGTGGGATATTAAATTTAAAAAGCACAGGATGAGAAGGCAAGAGTTCATTCAGCTTTGGCAAGTTTTTTAACTTCTTGAGAATTTATCTGCAATGTATGGATAATATTTTCAATCACTAAGAGCTGTGCAGACTAGGTCCAGATCTGGTACATTTAGCATCACTTTATAAATTGTAAAGGGATTTTAAATATAAAGAACCATTCTAATTATTAGATTGTAAGTATTAGATGTGGTTGCCCAATTACCGATCAACAAAAGATGAAGATAGTAACAGTTGACTCAGGCAATGCCCACAGATTGATCAGAAACTAGTCATTATCGAAAATTAACCTGCGGAGAAGAGGAATCCTATCTAGAAGCTGCCCTGCTCTCCTGATTCTAATTGATGCTTTGCCCATCCTGGCCTTTCCTCTGTTTACGTTAGCGACTAGTCTAATTGGGCTTTCAGATGTGGTTTCCTAATGACACCTAAATGGCAAAATGTTTACTTTTCCTCTTTGTAAATGTGTAAAATTGCTACTAATGTGATCATATCATGATTGGTTGGAATTTTCTAGGAAATAGTCCCATTACCCAAAAGTGCTGAGATAATCTATGTTGAAGAATAAAACTAGAGCTCAGCCTGTGTGGCTCAGTGGTTGAGCATCAACTCATGAACCAAGAGGTCCTCAGTTTGATTCCTGGTCAGGGTACATGCCCAGGTTGTGGGTTCGACCCCCCAGTGCAAGAGGCAGCCAATCGACGTCTCTCTCTCATTGATGCTTCTCTCTCCATCCCTCTCCCTTCTTTTCTCTTTAAAATCAATAAACACATATTTTTTAAAAAGAATAAAACTAGAGTTTTGTTTCAATTAAGTGTTTAAAATGGGGGAAACTTAAGAAACATGTATGAATTCAAGTGCTGATTTTCTCTGTCTATAAGAACAATTCTTGAGTGTAATTTTTAGAAATATTATAGAACCAAGATATTTCACTTTGGGGTTTAGTTGTTTTTATACAAATAAAATTTGTACTTTTTTTTTTTTAACTCCACACACTTCACATTTTAAAGCAACCTTGCACTGAGGCATGGGCACTGCGAATGCAACTACTGTATGTCATCGGCCTGAATATATCTTAGTAGCCTTTATGTACATAACAGCAGGGAAGTGAAGATTTATGAGTATTATAAGATACATCGTGGTACTCAGAAGACAGTTAAAAATCAGGAAAGAACTAAATCTTTTTGGGAGGTTTTCTAGGAAAGTTACACAAACTACCCTGATGCCAAAAAATATACTAAATGTTTCTTCTTGGAAATTAATTTGAAAATCAGCATTAAAGATATCCATAGCCAATTACCTTTCTCACCTCTTTTTTACACAGTTTTAGCAATGGTATATAGAATTCTAAATAAAACGGGGTCCCTTGTTTTTGTTTGTTTGTTTTTTACCTTACATGATATTACACACATTTCCCTTTGACTATATACATTTTCATATCTATCTTTACAGTGACCAAAACAATTACATCAATACAACATCTGATCAAAGCATTTATAGAGCAGCTACTATGCCCTAAGCACTTTGCCAGGCACCAGGAATACTCCTAAGAATTTGCCATCAATGAAATCAAGCTCCACTGGGAAGGACACTCGATAATTAAAATGCAAGGCAGCAGATGTGATAAGAGAGTTGTACACACAGGACCATGAGAAGCCAGAGAAGGGACACCTAACTAAGCCTAGTTCCAGAAGGATGTCAAAGTCATTGAGCCAATAGTTAACATTAGGTGTCGGTGAGCATTCCCAGACAAAGTAGCCATGGATAAAAGCTCTGGCTGAAGCAAAACAGCCTGGCGTTCTACATGGCAAACAATAACCACTTCGGGAAAAGATGAACACTTTATGACGGCTAGAACACCAACCAGGCTGCAGAGTGGCAATCACGAGTGGGCAGTCCTAAGCACAGACGATCATGGGAAGCCTACATGCCCTGACATCTATGACAGGGAAGACCACTGAGAGGTATTCAGCGGGTGATGAAATAGCCAAACTTATAGATCATATTAGTGGCTGCAAAATAGGAGCTGGACTTCAGCGGGAAAAGAAACAAAGCTTGGGAATAGTTAAAAGTCAGTTTCAAGATGGATTTAATGAACATTCTGCATATAAAATGGAATGATTAAAGGAAGGATTGTACCACCATCTTCACAATAGTGGAAAATAATACTGATTGGAGAGCTGTTATCTGTCAGACACTGATTGAAGTGCTACATGATCTAGGTTAACCTAATGAGTTAGGTACTCCTTTTATTTTGATTTCAGAAAAGAAGAGACTGAGGTATGGAGAAGATAAAATTTTACATGTGGCACACAGTTAGCAACAGGCAGGGTCAAGATTCAAACCCAGGCACATATGATGTGATATGATGGGTAAGAAAATAGGACTAGTCAAGGATAATGCTAGTGTCTAGCTAAATTTACTAGAATGAGTGCCACCAACTGAGGTTGAGAAGCAATGGAGAAGCTCATGTTAATCTTTTAGTGTGTACCACATTATATATATATATATATATAAAATTATTATATATATATACATATATAAATTTTATATATGTATATATATATATATTATTGATTTCAGAGAGAGAGGAAGGGAGAGAGATAGAAACATCAAAAATGAGAGAATCATTGATCAGCTGCCCTGCACGCCCCTCACCGGAGATCGAGCCCACAACCAGCGCAACCCGGGCATGTGCCCTGACCAGGAACCAAACTGCACTCTCCTGGACCCTAGGTTGATGCTCAGCTGCTGAGCCATGCCAGCCTGGCTGTATACCACATTTTCACATCACTGGGCATTCATTTCATTTATTTCCAATGTTTTATTATTATAAACATTACTACATTAAAATACATAAATAATACTACATTGAATATTATTGTACATATATAATTACATTTTGAAATATTTTCTCTTTATAGAAATTAATTGTAATTTTAGTCTTAATATCAATAGTATATGGATAAAAATGTAAAACTCTGACCCTCCCTCCCCACACAAATAGCTATTTTATTGTAATTGTAGAATATCTTTTTTTTTTTGGTCCAAGCCTTCTAGAAATGTCAGTACAGTCACAGGTTATTTTTCAATCACCAGAGAACACCTACAAAGCATACATCTCGAGGAGGGACAATGAGGTCTCTGTTGAGAAGTGCACAATGACACTGAGATGAAGCGCAGCTTACTGCTTTTCAGAGCCTATGGGCTTTGAGAAAGTCATACCTTTCTAGAAACTCAGCACTTTAAAAATTAATAAGGAGAGTATTAAGTTCTCAGAAGTCTTTCAAAGGAAACTTGTGTCTGTTTTTTAATGACAAAGAAATTATTTAATAGAGTGAAACTGGCAGTCAAGAATATTGCACACAATTTTCTATTTCCTACTTTGTTTTTCTTCATATTTTAGGGATAGGTGTTTAAAGAGAACAATTTATCAAGTTTAATTAAAATAGTGACCATTCTTTATCCCTTTTTCCTCAGTTAATTTTATTTTTTTTAAAATCAAAGACGTTGAATTTGTGATCAATAGCCAATTGTAATTTCTAATTTTTATGGTCAGTCCCTAAAGATAGAGTGTTCCATTAGCTAGTCCACTTCTCTGAAACTCACATCGTTAACTTGCAGAATCCCAATTAGTTCTCTCAGTGGCACCTTGTCACAGCACTTCCCTTGCCCTCTACGGATTCTGCTTGACAGCTCGCATGAACAAGTAGGCTAAATCAGGACACCAATGACTCACAGAGGCTGGAGGCCTCTTACAGCTCTTCTGGCTTAGCTTGTGTCTGGCAATGTTGTAACACTGCTTTTCTCCTGTGTGTTAGGACAATCCCTAGCTCTAAAAATTACTAGCTTATTAAATGTGTGGGTTACATTATTTTATTATCTTGCCAGATGCAAGATATACTGAGATTCTGCATAGGATTTACTCAACTACCTGGTGAAACAGACCAAAGAATGCTGTTAAAAAGGATTTTCTGAAAGGTTCCGCATTGTATTCTATAATAATTATCATCATTATCTCAACTGAATTAGCTCAAAAAAACAGAAAGTCTACACACTAATGACACATGATCTGAGTTAAAAGATTTTAGTAGTTGAAATGGCTGCTGCCTCACTATTTAAAGTACATTAAGAATTAAGTGAAAAAGGTGCAGATGAAAATTAAAAGGTAAAACTTCTGCAAGTAATAAACTACTTCAAAAATATTCACTGTGTGTGTATTAAATGAAATGGTGTGCGGATAACTCAGTGATTTAAATGATAAGCACTATTAATTAAATAAAGTAATATATCATTTGTGTATCTATTCGTATCTGTGTTTGTGTGTATACAAAACATATATTTCACATATGTAATCATTATGGGAAAGTGATAGTTCATACACAGTTTTATTTCCAGCACCTATAATGACTTGACAATATTTACTGATTTAATTATGTAAAGAATAATAGAAAGGCAAACTAATAGGGATTGCAGAATGTTTATATGAAGATTTTTCTCATTATTTTAGATACAGTTTAAATAATCTTGACTTGTTGCATTTTTTAATATTTACACTGTGATATACTACTATCTGTAGTATATCTGAAGTTTTTGATAGGTTAAGCAACACATGATATAAAATATAATCTAATTAAATTTAAAATCCATTCTCTGTTATCATTATGATGATATATATTGTTTCAAAATAACTTTTCTTTTGCACAAGATTATAATGAACAAAATTAGATATTTTGACATGCATGAGTGTTGATCTTCCTCTTTACTCAAGAAGTAAAATGAGCCCAGCCGGCATGGCTCAGCAGTTGAGCCTCGACTTATGATCCAGGAGGTCAGGGCACGTGCCCGGATTACATGCCCTGGGTTGCAGGCTTGATCCCCAGTGGGGGTGGGGGGTGTGCGGTAGGCAGTCGATCCATGACTCTCTCTCATCATTGGTGTTTCTATCTCTCTCTCCCTCTCCCTTCCTCTCTCTGAAATCAATAAAGATATATATACATATTTTATAAAGAAGTAAAATGAAAGGTACATGAATCAGAGGCATCCCTTAAACAACCACTGATATGTGAATGAACCAAACTACAACCAGAACAATGGTTCATAGATCAACTGACTCCACAATCACGAATTAAAAACTGTTCTGGATTCCTCAGTCTGTTCCATGCTTCTATGTCTCTGGATCTATTTTGTTCATCAGTTTATTTTGTTCATTCTATTCCACATATGAGCGAGATCATGTGATTCTTGTCTTTCTCTGACTGGCTTATTTCACTTAGCATAATGCTCTCATTCCATCCATGCTGAAAATCTAAGAGGAAGGCCGGGGTGGGGGAATGGGTGGGGAGAGATTAATCAAAGAATTTATATGCATAAATGCATAACCCATAGACACAGACAATAGTGTGGGAAAGGTCTGGGGGTGGGACAAATGGGGGGGTGGAGAAGGTCAATGGGGAGGGAAAAAAGGGAACATCTGTAATACCTTCAACAATAAAGATAAATTTTTTAAAAAAAAGATCGGAGGATTGCTTAGCATAAGACTAAAAAAATACAAAAAACTGTTCTGGAGTTTTGAGCCTATATGTATGCTTATTCTTGAATGCTGCTGAGATTCTGCAGTTAATTTATAAACTGAACTTCCGTGGCAATAACTAAACACAACAGAATAGTTAGGAGTAAAATGCTTGTGAAATGCTCAGAACAGTGCCTAGTACATAGTATATTCTCAATGAATATTAAAGCATTATTTAGCTATTTGCACTTGTCCTTCCAGAATATAAGAACTGTGTTTATAAGTTCAATAAATTTTAATAAAAATTCTCGAAATTAAGTATAAAGGGGTAGATAATTCATTCTATTTTTTAGTTAAAAGGTAAGACTGTAGTTTCTATTTCCAAACTGAATGTTCCAGTGAGGAATGAACTTCTAATGAAGCAACTTCCCAAGGGGGAATCTGTACCCACATTTCTAAATGTACCACCCACTCTTTAACATCTTGTGTAAGGTCTGAACTGAAATGACTTTGAGAATAACTATACATTTACTTTATATATATTTAAAGATATTTAAACATATGTGTTCAATAAAATAAAAGGACCAATAGAGGACTTGCTTGTGGCCTGTTTGTGGCACTTGATAGTTACCTTAAAATGGAAACAAAACATTCTCATATAATATTATAGAGAAGAAATTCCAGGTATACTAGGAAATAGTGGTCATGAAACTGGGGACAAAAAGCAACATCAAAACCTAGGTTTCCTGCCTCATGATTTAGTATTATTGGCATAATGATTGTAAAGGTAAATGCCCCCTCCTCTAACACATTAAGTCTTTAATGAGATCAAAAGAGAAATATTCCTATTAAGGAATTGCATGGAGGTGGAAAGGGTGAGCTCCTCAAACCTCCCTCTTTGAGATGCTGCTTCAGGAGGTATAGTTAATTGACAGTTCCCAGCTATGCACCTTCAGACCTACCATGGTATTTATGTGAAGGCCAAGCTTTCCCCTGCTTCTACCATCAACATTTTATTTTCTACTTGATGTCACCAACATGATTTGGGAAGGGGGAAGACTAAATGGGAGGGGAAAAATCCCACCTACTGTTTTATTAAGTAAAAACCTGAGCTGGAAAGCATTATCTGGTGATAATTATTCTTAAATTACTACTTGGATGTTTCTTAATATATTGCTCAGCTGTACAATAAGTGTAGAAATGCTGAAGACCCACATATATGGTACGTCCTTCTGTATCCCTACCAGCTGAGATGGTTCATATAATCTCTGTAGCACTTTAACTGTTACACACACACTATATTCACCCAAATGGGAAAAATAAATGCTCTACTTTAGCATTGTGTGTTTTCATTCTTCAGATCTGAATTCATGTGAATACAGATCATATGTATTAAGGTTTTAGATTTTAAAAAAATTACTAAATGCTAGTTATAACCTTCTAGAACATCAGACATGGTTAGTTATTATTCATTCTATAACTTGTCAACCCAGAAATCTGTCTTAGTAAAAAGAATAGTAGATCTAAATCCACCCAGCAATAAAACATCTTTCTTGTAGAAGCTGCTCTTCTCCACAGCTAACTTGGAACATCTCATCTACAAAGTTTAGATCATTCTGCCACCTGTTGATTTGTCCCAGACTAGCTAAAGTTTAGCACACCATTTTGCCAACTTCCTACATGAATTGGGAAAAGTTAATCATAATCAAATTCTACTATACGTTTTTCGCTATTCATAGAAAAGTATTTATAAAGCTTCTTAAGAGAATTCTTGAATATCCATAGTCTTGTTTTCCACTCATTCTGTTCTCTTCCCTACTCAAAGTGGCTTTTATTGGGGAGTTTGTAGCCTTAAGAATCTTAGCTATTGCATTAATTCCTGACTAAAGTAATGCATATCTTAAACCATTCAAGAGAGGCAGCAACACAGAGGGAGAGTGACTGGGCCAGGTGACACTTTACCAACGCTAAAGTCTCAATTTTGCTACTTACTAGATATAAGAACTGAGACAAGCTGAGGTAATTTTATCATTATAATGGGCTGTAAGATACTAGTGAGACTCCTCCACTTCATTTGCATAAACTCAAGAAACCCAAAAACCTAATTAGCGGTAAAAATTTTCTCTTAATCTGAGGTTCCCCAATTCTCAATGTTTTACTCTTGGAATTGCATCCTGTTCTCTGTTAATAATCTGCTTCCTCGTCTTTAAAGTAGGAATGATAAAACCTCATAGGGTTATTTGAGAATTCAATGAGAAAAAATGCTGAGAACTTTGAAAACTATAAAATCTTTTGCAAAAGACTGTCATGAGTCTTCTGGTAGTGTACTCCTTGGGGTGTGCTTTGTAGGATCTTCACTCACCACTAGAGGGAAGTGATACCCATATTATTTTTGTTTTTGTTTTTCTTTCTCTTTTGTAGGTCAAGTGCTTGGCAACTTTAATCAATAGGAAAAAAAACCCTAGGCCCATTTTATTTTCGTTCGCTGCTTCAAAGGTAACAACTATTGTGTCTTAGTACCCTGAACTTAGGATGCTGTCATTTTAAGTAGTCAATCTCAATGCACTGAAAATGGCATAAGTTTCAAAGCCAAACTATTTTAGAAAGATGAACCTTTCAAAAGGTTGATTTTATTCAGTAAATTACTAACTTATAGAGATCAAGAAGTTTGCGATTTTTCTCAATAACTATGGACATAAATTTTTCTTCCAATGTGACCACCAACGGTGACACCATTGTAATTAGCTAGTTATTAATAATAGGAAAGGAGCAAAGGGAACACCAGACATTGTAGGCATGCCATTTGGGAAGCTTCACCAGGAAGCTGAAACTTTGCATTCCCCGGGGAACCACCAGCCAATTCCCCACAGATCACTGGGGGAAAGGATCCAACAAAAGGGAGAGAGACACATGCCCAGTAATGTTGGGCATAGGGAAGGTACCTGTCTGTCAGTCACACCTGGGAACAGAGATCATTGGCCAGAATGGGCATGGCCACTGCAAGCAGGTGAAAATTTGGGAATATATAATCTCTTAAACAAAGGAGTTTCTCTTGGCTCTTGGCTCACAGGGCTCACTTGTTTTGCTCCTGCCCATGTTTTCTTCACAGCCGTGTGGCTCTGCAGATCCCACATGCCATGTACTGATTAGACTGCAGCCGAGCTTGATGCTGTATTAGACTGTGCAAATATGGAAAGAAAACATTGGACACTGGCTCTGATTTTAGCCCTGCTAAAGGCAAATGGGACTTCTTCCTTTGCCGGACTGAAGGAAATGAAACCCTGGAAACTCAGGGACTTATTTTTATGCAAATAAAAATCACTCATTCTCTATGATAGTCTCAGAAAATTCTTTTCCTTCAGATATTGCAAGAATTTCACTCCCACTAGAAACAATGGGGGAAAAGAGGGTCTCTTATCTTGTAACAATGGCATATCTTTTATTTTATTAATTTTTTAAATATATCTTTATTGATTTCAGAGAGAGGAAGGGAGAGGGAGAGAGAGAGATAGAAACATCAATGATGAGAGAGTCATTGATCAGCTGCCTCCTGCGCGCCCCCAACTGGGGATGGAGCCTGCAGTCTGGGCATGTGCCCTGACCGGGAACTGAACCACAATCTCCTGGATCCTAGGTAGATGCTCAACCACTGAGCCATGCCCAGCCAGGCATGGCACATCTTTTAAATCTTCACACTGTTTATATTTAATAATTTAGCTGCCTACATGCCACTTCCCTCATGGATTTGGCATTGTTTAATTCTTGGAAATAGTTCATTAATTGGAGCAAAATAAATCATATTCTTCCTTTTAGTGTTCATACTTTTAAAAGGATCTTGTACCCTTTGGGACAGCATGGGTGGACCTGGAGAATACTATGCTAAGTAAATAAGTCAAGCAGAGAAAGACAAACATCACATGATCTCACTTATATGTGAAATCTAAAGAACTTAATAAACTGATGAACAGAATAGATTCAATGACATGGAAGCATGGATCAGATTGATGACTCTCAGAGGGATGGAAGGGGGAGGGTGGGTGGAAGGGGGAGAAATTAACCAAAGAACTTATATGCATAAATGCATAACCCAAAGACACAGAAAATGGTGTGGTGAGGGACTGGGGAGGAGGGTGGGGCAGGGTGGAATGGGCCAATGGGGAGAGAAAGGGACATCTGTAATATTTTGAACAAAAATAAAATAAAATAAATAAATAAATAAAATAAAAATGAGGTTTTTTTCAGTGATTTTTATTTAAAGTCAGTGGAATTGAATTCCATTGAATATCTGAGATGGTGTTTGTAGCTTTCTGCTTCAACTAGAGAAGAGTCCTATAGAATTATTATTATTCATCCTAGAAATGTTTGCAAATTGTACATTCTTTTCACATGAGACACAAAAATCACAAATAACAACTGTTGTCATATTAAACTTAGCTGTCATCCTTCTTCTCTACAGTAATATTAAATCTGGATTTGCAAACAGTTTTTCTGAGTTCTATATTCCTAGTGTTCTAACCAGAATTAAGTGATTGTTTTGATTTTCAGGCACTTCAGTGCTGAAGGGTTTAGTGCCAGCCCCAGGTAACAGTTAGAAACAAAACTAAAAGGAACTAATTCTCAACATGTATTCTTTCTTCAATGTCTGCTCTTAGATCCATAAATATATGTCCACTAGGCACAGAGTCTTCCCCTCAAATTTCTCACATGAAAATATGATATTTTATAAATGTAATACATATGCAAATTCACTCTCAATAGTTTGCCAACTGCCAGCTTGATGCCCACTGTCTCATTTTTTTAGCTCCAAAAACAGTATCTGTGTTCAAATGATAAATTGTACTTTTCGTCACATTATAAAAGTCTATTTGTGTATCTTTCCTTTGAATGAATAATTATGTTTTTGAGCTATATATTCATTCTTGGAAATGTTCTCTCCCAAAAGCTGTTCAATGTAGCAATTCTTCCTTTACTTCTCTGTCACACTTCACTTACTATAAAATACAACTGAAGTGCTTGAAATATCGAACTCTCTCTCACCTCTTTAGATTTATTCATACTAATCACATACACTTTCCCTCAGCATCTGGAGAGTTCCAATTTATCTTTTAAAGCTCAGCTCAGTAATCAGATTTCTGAAATCTTCTTGACTTTCCGATGCCCTGGTATGTACCTCTGCTCTGGACTCCCAAAATAATGCAGTCTTATACTCCCCTCACTGTATGTATGTCTTCCACTCTTGACAATGAACTCTTCAATGCTTAGATGAATTTTACTTATCTCTATATCTTGAGTGGCTTCTATTACTGAGATCCAAATAGGCCCTGGGGAATTGATATTTGTTCAATAATTGGATTAGTGAAACCATAAATTATAACCTGCATAGAAAGGTAGATGTTATGTTGCTTGAAAGATATTTATTTTCATGTCTTATAAATGTTATTTCTATAAAGCAGATAAATGCAATAATCACAGTCATATAACAAGAACAACTGTCATTATGTTGTTCATGACACAAGATTATATTCCTCAAGTCTTTTGCTGAAGAGTATATAGTTATTAAGAGATGAAGATTCAAAGTCAGGTCTGTCTGATTTAAAAAGCTTATCTTGGTCTTTACTGTCAGATGGTAACCTACAATGACTGTGTTTTCATTTCTCCTCTCCTTCTCTTTTGTCAACCTTCATTTACTTACTGAACTTACAGCATTAAGAAGTCATTGCCTTTGAATTTTTGTCTCAACATAATAAATGTTTAAATTTTCTATTAAGAAAGTATTGGCACATTAGCCAATGTAAATTATACATGATTGGGAAACTTTAATTTCATTGGTCAAATATAGTCATATTAAGTATAAATTGAGTTGAGTCAGAATATACAGACACATGATGCAACTATGCCAAATATCATGTACATTTTCTTGAGTAAGTTAATTTAATCCCTCTAATATCAGCTATATATATTCATGGGTGTGTTTGTATATGTGTTTACTTCTACAAAAAATGATATAATAACAGTATGCAAGTTTTTGTGAGAGCCTTGGATATAATTGACATGAAATGACTTGATAAATGCTAAGTATATGGAAAATGCTTGCAGATAATTACAAGTGAATTACCTTTAACTGAGCAACTTAAGTGGAAACATGCCTCTATATTTCTGAATATTTATTCAGATATTAATTTTTTTTTTGCATTGAAATTGGAAAAATACTTTTGGGAATTCATATGCAGAAAAATCACACATTTTTACTTCTTGCCAACAAAAAATATGGTGTTCCTAAACATTTGTTTCTATTTAATTTTGTTTTCTATTATGTTATTATAACACATCAATCAAATGTTATGTCATAAAATTAACATGCTGGTTAAAGTTTTTATATAAGCAAGAAAGTATATGTCTGCTAATGTAAATGAATAGCTAATAATGATAAATCATGAAAATACCTAGAGTCACTAAACTGGTCTTTGGAAATTAATGATCTGCCCCACCCATTAGGTGCAATATAACTACTTAATCCTTTATGACATTTTTATAAAAATGCATTCAAAATATTGATATATGACAATACATGATAGACAATGATTAAAACCCTTCAACCCATTAAGTTATTCTGCATTACTAGTTAGATTTTATGTCATGTAGATTCTACTAGCTATTTTTTGTCATTTTGCTGGTTTGATACTCTCAAACACGTGAAAACAATGGCTCAATTAATTTTATAGTTCCCCCCATGTTAGTAAAAGGTTTACTTAGAGAAAGTAAAGGTTTACATGATAACTCGGTAACTATGAATTCCTATGCATACAGGTCATTTGATATGATCCCTTAAAACTGCCAACATACATTCAAGGTCCTGTATTCATGATGTTCTACTAACATACTCCCAATAATTAGAGACCACACTGTCCCTCCAACTGAAGTACAGAATATTAGTAAATGTGCACACATATCATCGGAATGTGCACTGGCTCTCTTACGAGTTTAGGTTCATTTTGATCTCGTCATGGTTTCTTTGTGGTTGAAAGTCCCATGGATGGTTTCTAAAGTAAATTTTTATCATTTTGAGGTATCATCTGATGGATTAAGTGGAGACCAGAAAAACACACACATGCACACACACACAGAAGATAAACTCATAGTATCAGGTGCTTATTTCAATTGGTTTGCTTTCATAAGCACATAGAAGTTTAAAATGCTTCCTTAGACTTCAAGGTGTTTCTTATCACAAACAAAACAAAATATCCAAATGGTATCTGTATACATCATAATAAAAACTCCCGAGTGAGGACTATCTAATACATTCTCAAATCACTTTTTCTCTTATTTACCCTTACCAAACTCACACACATAATCATTTATAAATGAATTTTATCAAAATTCATCTGGGGCAGCATTTAGCTTAAATAGAGCACTGCAGGGAAGGTAACATTTTGCCAGGCCATTCATATCAACTTTATCTCTGTTGCTTTGGCCACAGGGATAGGAAAGCTGGGTGGGTGGATCCAGCACTTACAGTCACTTGCAGCCCTGACTTGCAGTACAACTTTCTTCTTTTACAAATCAATATTCAGAAGCAAATGTCTAGTCCCTAAGGTAACTCAGGTAATCCTCCCCAAAGATCTTTCTCCTTACCATTGAGTATAGATATTCCATCTCATTTGAAATTATAGTGTTTTCTCATTTTATTTTTAAACGGTGCATTTATAAAATAGTTTTGGAACATTACAAACATTTTATTTAAATGGGTGACTCAAGCATGTTGGTTTAAATTAAACCACATGCTTGGGATATTCATGGAGCTATGTAAGGACTATATTTTATGAAAATGCAGGATGCTGAGCAGCAAAATTTAATCTGGAGGGCACTTGTCCTCAGTCATGCGAGACAAGATGTATTAGCCATAAATGAATTGCAGCAGTGCTACTTGAGTTTCTTTAATTTTCTAAACCAAGATTGTAAAAAGAATCAGTGGTATTGAATCCCACTGGCTATGGTGAAAAGGCAGTGCTCAGAGATAAAGAGCAATTTATCTTCTGCTGTTAAAAAGAGCAGTTTTGGCAGAGAGTAAAATACATCACAGTATAATATACTCTAGGAAGGATATTACAAAATAGGGATTTTTTTCTTAAAATTTTAAGAGCACTGATTCAGTATATATTCCACAATAAAAGGAAAATGAGAGTGTTAATTGCAAATTACAAATATTAAAAATGTAAATTTCAGTCTAGGAGGGCATATGCATATGTCTTTATGAGACATATTCTTCGCAATGAATCAGTAAGAAGAATATATCTCATTTATGTAACTAAAAATACTAATTAAGCTTAAAACATTCCACACATTACCACTATTAAATCTAATCGAGTACTAACAAAGTAGAATTATGAGTTTTTTGGATGTTACTTTGACTTACAAGGTTATAGTTTATGGATTATAGGGCTTATCACACACAGATTTTACTAAATGCCTGGTGACTCTAGCACTGGATGGTAGGACAGTTTCTCCTCAGCTTGAGATCCTTGTTTTTATGGTGCCTTTCTATGTATAAGGTTACTGGTGACCGGATTTTCTCTCTCTTGTTTATTACTCCTGTTCAGTACACCAATAATATTTAACACATTCTTAAAGGAAAAGTATGTTCGTTTCTAGGCTATGACTTTTGAATTCTATAAGGAAGGTGACAAATATATTTTTCCTAAACTGATGAAGCTAGTGAGTGATGGAGCCATTCATTACCTTTGAGCTTTAAGTATATAGTTCATCTTTCTGGGTGTCAGATAAAAGAAACAAGAACTTTTGTAAGACAACAGATATATTAATTTTTGTCTGATTTTTCAGATCATTAAACATGAATAGTTTTTAATTTGTCTGTGTCACCAAGGTAACACTGGTATTAGGATGCCTTATAACTGAAAAGCAAAATAAAGCATGCTTTTCCTTGTCTATCTTTGCAATAATTTCATACAGAATAGTCACGAAAGTTCCAGTACATCAAAGTTCTGAAAATCAATACAAACATAATGCACCATAAAGTGTCAGTAAAACATGCATACAATCTGTGATATCTCTTTAGTGTTAGTATCTTTATGACTCAAAAAGGAAATTTTAGGAACCACATTATTCTGTCCCTCTTCCTAAACACCCATATTGCTGAGAATGGGAACAAAGAATTGTACACACAAGATCCTTAAAAGGTAAAAAAATATTTTAAGGCCAGAAATGTCATTTAATTCTCTTTCTAATTCAGTATCAGGGATATGATTTTTTCATGTTATACATTTATTTATTCTTAGATTATGTGGTATTCTTTTAGTATAGGAAGTTATATGTCTATTTTGTAAAAAAAATAAATAGCTCATTTTGGGTCACATACAGATACACTCCAGGTCAAATTAAAACCCTGAAGACATACCTACCACACACCATTTTAATTTTCTGAGACTAGCCCTATATACATCAACTATGAAGGGTTTACCATCATAATATAATGTCATACCTAAGTAACACAAAATCTAAAGATGATATCAAGTTTATTAATGATGTTGGCCTAAGGTATTATTTTATCACACTAATTCAATGAGCATATTCCTATAAAACAAATAAAATAATACATTAAGTATAGATTTTAATATTATTATGAACATGTGAAAAGAGTGCAGAACTGGCAAACCCATTAAAAATCACCAACATTTCAATCTATCACTTGAAATTATAAAAGGAAGTATTGGAACACAATAAATGGCATTAACATTTGTCCAAAAGTTGATTTCCCTTACAACATTTCTGTATGTATGAAAACGGGATTATTTCTTTACTAGATGAAGATAAATTTTACAATGGTACAAAGCCTTGCTCTTTCCACATGCACACATATATCAGAATGGTAAAGGAAACAAAGCTAATATTTTTGTTAGCTTATTTTGTATAAAGTAATAATCAACAGGAAGAAAAAAGTGAGAAATTTTTATTCTTAGTGGTAACATGCTCTTCTAAATAAATATTTTATTCGCCATCTAACTTTGAGTCTCAAAAGTAGAGAAAGTAATTATCAAGAAGTAATCCCTCTTAGAATCAAAGTCCAGAGCAAACATGTTCAGGGAAGTTGCCAAGATTCCCTAGCTGGCTCTCTTGAAAACACAAAAATCAATTATATGACTTAGAACTTGACTACAAACAGGCTTACACATTGGCCTTCCAGGATGATAGTACCCAGAGAAATTGACCATGAATCTCACCATGACGTTCCCACAAGAGTTTTTTCATTTCTCTTGCTTCCCCTTCTTTTTGTAAAAATTCTGGTTTCATGACTACATGTCATCTGAATGGTAAAATGAGCTACTCTAAATTCCTAATTGGATCTATCTATCACATGTTTTCATTGGTCCCAGCTCTTTCCCATGTCCTGGAAGGCCATGCAGATGGGTCCCAAATGGGGAAAAAGCAAGCCCTGTCGTCTGCTGTACAGAGTGACCTACACAGGCATACAAAGAGGGCAGTGCTGCACAGTCTGTTGTACCTCAAGCATTAAAGGGACTTCTTTTTCATGCACGTACTTGATGGCATCTGTCTGTTAAATGTGTCACTGTTCCATCATGACAATGAGACCAGAATTTATCAGGGATTAATAGCACTGCATTCAGTATCCACGCTTAACCATTATAATAGGCTAATAGCCTAATTGAAGGAGGCTCATTGCTATGACACTGTTGAAATCCACAAAAGTACTTTAGAAAGAGTTACTGCTCTTAGAGTTGCTTATTCATTCTTTCCTAATCATTCCAGAGTTTACCACACATGACTCTAACACCTCATTCCCAATCTCCAGCACACAATTCAGGAAAAAAAATATTCTTCTAGAGGATGGTAGGTCTAAATTGCTTCTACATTTTTGTAGAAGTTGTCAAACAGAAAATTTTTTATAAATATATGTTAAGTTTAATTAACATTATTCTTCTAAGATGTAAGAACTCAGGTATTTTTCTTATTATGTAATATAATATGCTAGTTTAAAAACTACCAACCAAAGAGAAACCAATTTTAAGTTTTGGAGGGAAAAACACGATGTAATTTTATAGAAAAATGAACAAAATCCCACAAAATATTTGTTAAAATAATAACTGTCTTAATCAATCATTTAAATCAGGTATCTTTCTTCAGAATAGTAGATCATTGTCGACTAAAGATTAAATATTTTAAAATGAGCGTCTCAAAAGCAATTATTCATACACTGATTAACAATATATAGCTATAAGCCCCCCACTTCACTCACTCGCATACTCGGCCCACATTCACTTAGCAATGTACACTTCTAAATGCTGAAACGTTCTCTAGTTTCATCTGTAAGAAAAACTGTGTTCTACATAATATTCCAACAAGGAAAGACATTTGCATTCCCAACCTACAGATCTAAGAATAAAAGACCACAATGAAGGAGTAAGTTAAAATATATTGCTCAAAAGTGGTGCAAGACATGTCTACATTTGGTAAGAGTCTACATTTGGCATGACCTAAAAACAAAATACAACTTTTTTGAAAGTACAAATTAAGAATCTATTTAGATTATTCACATCACACGCAGACTTTGATGAAACAAGTTAAAATTCATTTTAGTATTTAGATTTGTGTTCTTTGTTTTAAAGTGACAAGGACACTGCCTTGCACAATGATCCATGAGAATCCTTCACATTATATTCAATTTGAATGGTAATCCTGCAACTGTTTAAAATAAGTGGTACTTTAAGTACCGACCACAAAATTCCTATCTAATAAATATTTATTAAATGAAACAAACATAAAAACAAGTAAGGAATAACTAAGCTCTGGTGGTAAATTAATTTTATATTTATCTCAAACATTTTAAGCCAAATAAGACAAAAGTTAACCTCTCGCTGGAGATCCTAACGTGCCATGCTCTCCTGGTCCCAGAAGATCTATAATTGGTGGGAGGATGAGGCAGAGGCTGCTGGCATTTCCCTGGCAGTTTGGTCCCTCTCTAGCTGCAAAGCACCTACACTTTTTAGATGGCTCCCAAAATAAAGACCACAATTCTCAGCCCCCTTTGTAGGTAAGGGAACACAGCGGTACCTCGGTTTTCGACCGTCTCCGTTGAGGAACATTTCGGGTTAGAAACGCGTAAACCCGGAAGGAAATGCTTTGGTTTTGGAACACGCCCCGGAAGTCGAACACGCCACGCAGCCTCCGTGGAGAGCAAGGGCCTGAGGCCCAGCTGCCGGCTGTGGATCCCTCGGGTTTCCAACGTTTCAGAACTCGACCAGTCTCCGGAATGGATTACATTAGAAAACCGAGGTACCGCTGTATATATATCTGTCTAAGTTCTGGCCTAAGAACTGAGGGTGGAGGAAAGGGAAATGGTAATGTGTCTTACAAATGGGGAAAGCATGACTTTCTCCTTTCCTGTCCTCCTTCCTATTGGCCGGCATGAGATGTGATATGGAACTAGAGAGACCTTAAGCCATGAGGTGACCTTGGGGATAGAGAAGATGCAAACCCTAGCAACGGGTGGAAGGAGCCTGGTTGTGCAATAATCACGAGTACCGCACTAGCCCTGAGAGACTGACCTCTGGAAATCGATGTGTGACAGAAATCAGTTTCTGCCTTATTGAACAAGTGCTATTTAGTGTTTTCTATCACTGTCGTCAAGCCTAATCCTGATACAGAAGGGAATACTCAACTTGTTTTCTGGCTTATCATTTTCTTCTTTTACCTTTTTCTACTTTATGCTGTCTTTGACTAGGAAAACAACTAGAAAGGTTAAATAGAACTAACAGCTGAGAAAATAATTTTTCCAAATTTAGAGAACCTGCTGGCCAGCAAATGGAACAGAGGTGATGGACGACATTGTTGACTTATGCTTAATCAGAAATGTAATACAATGTATACAAAATTCATCACCCCAAATATTTGGAAGTTAAAAACAGCTGAGGATTTTGACACCATTGTAAAATTGAAACAGTACTGCTTTGAATTATAATAATCTTTCAACATAATTTTTCAATAAAGAATTAATTGAGCCTGTCTGGCATGGCTCAGCAGTTGAGCATCGACCTATGATCCAGAAGATCACTGTTCAATTCCTGGTCAGGGTACGTGCCTGGGTTTTGGCTCGACCCCCAGTAGGGGGTGTGCAGAAGGCAGCTGATCAATGACTCTCATTTACTTTTCTATCTCTCTCTCTCCCTCTGCCTTCCTCTCTCTGAAATCAATAGATATATTAAAAAAAAAAAATTAGTTGAGGTAGAGTGTGTTTTTTTAGCATTTACATAGTTCACCTATTCTAAGTTCCCTTTAATAAATAGATGGAACCTTCCTTTATATATTACCAATGAGAAAAAATTCTCCTCATGTACTACTATAAAATGACTTGGTAATAGTTACAATTAACATATAAGTTTTTTAATACTAGATTTACAAAGGATCTGCCAATGTTTACTGTCTTCATTTACATTGCGTGGAATGACAGACAATTATATTACAGATATTTCAGTAACAAACAACATATTGTCAATTAATGGTATCTTCCTGTGTTAGGTCTTATAAAATATATGGTTATAGCTTGGAAACAAAGTATATTAATTCCTCCAATACTGAACATCCATTCCAATAATAGTAAATTTATATCATTTCTTCTTTTTCCATGTCTCTGAGAACATAATACTCTTAATTTCACTTTAAATTACATATTAATGCAATAATTGAAGACATTCTAAGCAACTAAACTCCACCCCTGTACTCTTAACAATGCACATAACTCACATGAAGTCAGAAAAATATGAATATCTTGGATGAAGTTTGTACATGTAACACAAGGACAACTATGTCATCAATACTCTCTGTCTGACCACGTGTGTAAGATTCCATGGATATTAAGATGTATCATGATTTCAACAATCTTGAGATTGGGAGAGGTGGAAGAACTGTCTTAGAATCAGTGACATACAGGGTATGCCTAATTACTAAATAGTTATTTCATGCTTAAACTTTGATTAAATTCCTCTCAATGAAATTTTAATAGAAAAGAACGATAAAGTTGGATAGTCATAATCACCAAATCCTCCACCCTTACTATGACTTTGGCCTAATTCTACCAAAGATGCATACAATGAAATGTCAGGATATCAACTAAAAATACTAGAAGGCTAAAACCGCATTAAAAAACATTCCACAGTGATAGCTTTGTGACAGCTGAGTTATATAAATGACGACACAATGATTTTCTTGACTATAACCACAAAGGTCATTCACTATGTTCCTTGTAAAGATCTTTATATCATCTAAATTCACCATTTAATGAGAAAAAAAATTTCCTTCTTCCTCACCATCCCCCCCCCCCCATCTTGCAATCTCCAAGTAAGATCAATGTTGATTTTAAGAATCAAAAATCTTTAGGGAAGTAAGCCATAAACCAATCAAAGCTAACCAATCCAGCCATTTTAGTCAACAGTCCTCGTATCAGTAGAACCTCTGTTTTTCTGCTTCCCAAGCAGTGATATGTAAAAAGTCAAGAACACTGAGAGTTCAGTGGGAAGCTGTTGAAGCTTCCTATCTTTTACAGCTTTGTGGATCACTCACAGTTCACAGCATGTGAAACAGTGCAATCTGTTTTTCATATATCCAAACTAATTACATCCTGACTTCTTTCCAGTATTGTTCCAGTTTGGGTTTCAAGCACACACAAAAAAATCTGTATAAAAATAATTTAGTCAGTGTCAATGAGCTATGTAATATGTATATACACTGATTCTCATTTCTACTTCAAAGTCATTTTGCAGAATAATTAACTCTTATGTATAATTTCATAATGAAAATAAAATGTTACATAATATAAAGATGTTAGGTTATAGCCCCTAATTCTGATTTGTGAGAAATACTAAAAATATTTCCATTCTCCCCTCTATAATTTGTCATGGCAAATTTAAATCAAGTTGTCAGATCTGTAGAGACATATGACATTGCGTAAAATAAAATTATATGCCCTTGTGGAATACAATATAAAATAAGCAAATATGAGATGATTGCTGATAGATAGTCAAAGCAAAGTGTTTGGGAGTATGGAGAAACTCTATTATACTGAGAATGTAGGATTTTGTTCTCATTGGGTCATAAATGGGAAGAAAGCAAAAGTCATAATTTTCTTTAGAAGAAAATCACCGAATTAAATTGCTAATATATAATCTGAAAGTGATTTTGAGTTTAAACAAGCCTTAACTTCTAGTGACCAGGTTCTCAGACTTTGTATTACTCTTCCATTCTAACCCAACCCATATATTGATATCAGAAGCTCTCTCACACTACAATTACTACCTGCTTGAGTTTCCAGGTATGGGAAAACCATATTGGGTTAACACAGCAAGACTCCAAATGCCAGAAGAGTAAGGGACGCCTCTCTGGCCTTTGTCTATTAGAGAGGGCTTTGAAGGTGACACTGGACTCAGCAAAGGCTAAAACTGCATGTTCAAGCCTCATAATACTTCTCTTAAACTGGAATCAGAACGTGAATGTTGTTACTCTCCTAATATTTTTTACATTCACAATTTTTCGTACCTCACATTTAAGCTTCATTCTAGGAGTGCTTATGCAACAGGTGATTTTCATTAATTAAAAAATACTTGCATCCATTGTTTTTCAAAACAATGCAGATACCGCCTATTGAATATTAGTGTGAGTGAGACATGATGCCAGATGCTGGGGATACAAGGATGAATGACATATCTCTACCCTCACGGGCACGTGGTTTGGTAGAAAAGAGAAAGAAATAAACAACGAACTCTAATATAATATGATGTGAAAAATGTCATATTAGAAGTATGATTAAATACAATGTGAGCACAGATGGCATGATTAATTCTGTGGAGGAGGAAGGTCAGGCAACTTTGTGAGTGTGTATGGGAAATGCTATTTTTAAAAGCATCAAATACGCATTGTTACCAGATGATTATACTTGAGTCTTAGCACAAACCCATTTCTGAAAAATGTGGCATAGAAGAAGAAAACACAAATAACTTTAACATTTATTAAAATATCCAACCACTAGCAACACTGAATGTTCAAGAAATACCAGTGTCCTAAAGTTCATTGCACACAAGTACCCAGGGATACCAATTTTGTGTTCAAGTGCCCCACAACTTGATGCTGCTATTTATCTGACTTGCTATCTTTCTACATTTACAGTCTTGACCTTATTTAATAGCCACATCTCCCAAAAGACTAACCTTGACATCTTACTCTGTTCTCACTCTATTAGTCCATGTTTCCATACATGGGGATGAGCAATAAGTGAGAGACCAAAGAGGCTGGGTCCTCGCAGTTGAGACAACCATTAAAAGAGAAGAGGGGACACAAGCCCTGTTACATGTTATCCTTAATTCAGTATTGAGAAAATACTTATTCTTTAGAGTCTAGACCAGCCTCCTGGGCCAACCTTATTTCAAATAGATACGTATCATTATTTTCTTTTGAAAATTATGCAATGATTTAAAAGTTTGGTTTTTTTAGGCTATTTTAATTGTTTATGTATTCTAACAAAGTACTAGCGGTTTTATATTCAACACCACTAGAAAATAATTTGTTATCTATGACTACAAGACACAAAATTAAGCAGTCAAGTTCTGTCTTACTTTGAGAAAGGATATTGCCAGAATTTTAAGAACAAGGACTGATTCATCAGTTAAAAATATCCACTAGCAACACCAGAAAAAAAGTGTAAGTTGCTCATTTGTCTTCTCTCCCCCACAAAATTATTAATATAGGCACTTCTAAATTTTTTTTTTAAATTTTACCTTTGCATTTATCTTGTGAACATATAAAATCAAAGGAAAAATAAATTTATTTATTTCAAAGTAATTGGGTACTTTTATTTTCAGGAAAGTTTGTGTAGGTATACCTGTTTAATACATGGGAGGTTTAGAAATATTTTTCTCTTATTTAGCACCTTTTCTTTTTATTATTAGTTTTCTAAGTACATATTTAAAGCACTAGAGTTGAAGGCAAATTTTTTAATCACTGTTTCCTTACCTATAGAAGAAAAATAATAGTAGCACTAACTCGATAGATTTTAAGTAATTAATATACTTTATATCACCTAGATCTCTGTGTCAGACACATACTAAGTATTCAGTAAAGGGTAGTTATAATTAAAAGAATAACAGTTATTACTTTATGACATTCCTTTATACTAATCAAGCCACAGAAATTTAATATTTACTGAATTACATTTGATCTTTTAGGCCCATTATTGAAAATAATAAAGTTTAGGTGACAGAGGAATGAACTAGACTTTGGAAGACATTCCTAAATTTACTGTAACAGGAAAGTTTACTTTTTGTTCTTTGGTGTAGCAGTTCTCAAACTATGGTCACAGACAACTAGGAGTCCCTGAGGCTCATTTATTCGATAGGTAAAAACTCTTTTCATAATAATTATGAGATATTGTTTGCCTGTTTCATTATGTTGACATTTGCAATGATGTTTCAAAAGCAGTGGTCTGTAGGTAAAACACCTGGAACTTTAGCAATAATGAACTCAGTGACATGGTGTGTGCTACGAAGTTGAAAAGATCCTTAAAACCCTGAGTATACATGTTTTCAATAGTCTAGGTAATGAAATGTAATGTACACATAAAGTACTTGTGATACATTTTGAATTATAATGGTTATCTCAATAAAAGCACTTGGATGACTGAGATGCAAACTGAATTAGTCACATTTTTCATGGAACATCATTTTACTTGAAGGAATAATCGATGAACAAAACTGAAGTTATTCAGAGTCAAGTTTTGACAGACATTTGTTTGGAAATAAAGCACTGTCCTTCATGAGAGTTTTTGTTACAAGTTGCAAAACAGAAAAAATTAAAATTTCTGACGTCTTGATTCTGCAGGCATGAGCTTGAGAGCTTTCCAGTACTAATACTATTTTTAAATGATATTGGTTATGGTATTAATAAACATGATTATTTTTCTGATATTGTTTAATGTAATTAAAGATATGATTAACACAGTGAACCAATATTTTCTAATTGACCAATGAATGAGACCTTACAAATTCAAACATGAATAAAGACGCATT
Source organism: Miniopterus natalensis (assembly GCF_054644295.1). Lineage (NCBI taxonomy): Eukaryota > Metazoa > Chordata > Mammalia > Chiroptera > Miniopteridae > Miniopterus > Miniopterus natalensis. Next base: position 44,480,752 of record NC_142089.1, read on the forward strand.
AAAGTGCAGGATAAACCAATGGTTTTAATGTAACAGAGCACAAAAGTTCATTGATGCAGTTTCAGATTTCACATTGCAATTAACCATTTTGAAAATACCACTTGTCAAGTTTGGGTGTAGTATAAAGGAGACATCAGTTTTCTGAAAAGGTTATTAATGGACTCATCCTGTCTCAATTCCATATTTGGTGAGGCTAATTTTCTTTCTATACTCGATAAAATATCATATTGTCACAGACTGAATGCAGAATCAATGAGAATCCATCTATCTTCTATTAAGGCAGACATTAAAGAGATATGAAAAATGTAAGACAATGCCACTCATCCAATTTTACTTATTCATTTATTTATTTTGCCACTCATCTCATTTATATATACATAATTTTATAATACTATGTTATTTATTATTTATCTTAACACGTAATGAGTTTGGCTATTTATAAATGAATTGATGATATTTTTAAATATCTCAATTTTTAATTTCTAATAAGATAAATAGTGACAGGCATAATCCAAAATAAACAGAACCTCTCTGGTATCCTAAGTTCTTTTTCATGAAAGTAATTTCATTTCATCTTAGAGTTAATAAAATTTAGATTATAATAAAAACTCCAGGCAATGAATAGGCAATGAATAGGCAATGAATTTTCTGAAAATAAATGTATACCACAAACAATAATTCATGTTTGACTTTTGCAGCAGGGCCATAAAGTAAGTTTTTTTTTCTTTTTACAAAAATAAATTTTAACTTTATTAAATGATCACTTTTGCCCAAATGATACTGTAAAAGTTATCTTTGCCTTTCTAGCATGTTGTAATTTGAAATAATTTTTCTCAGTAATTCTTATATCCAGTGTGGCAGATGGCTCATAGGTTAGGTGCCTGAAATGGACAGGACCAAATTAAAACATTTGGCTGGAACTTATCTCAGGAAGCCAAGCTTTGTGGTAGGCAGCTGGACACCAAATTTATCAAAAACCAAACAGCAATCAAAGCAAAATTGATGTCAAAAAACACAAATGTTCCATTTTCAAAGAGATTCTTATAATCTAGATCACTACATAACACTCACCCTTAAATATAACTTACATTCTGAGCATTTGTTTATAAGCTTTTCTATCTAAGCAGGTAGAACAAAAATAAGGAGGTGATCATCAAAACAGTCAATGTCCACATGAAAACTGTGTAGAAGGAAATAAATACAGGGCAGGGCAAAAGGAGATTTATAGTTGAAAGTGCACAAAACAGAATTTATTTTTGTATTATTTATTAATAATTGTATTAATTTCCATATGAACAACTGTAAACCTACTTTTACCCCACCCTGCATAAAATGAGAAAAAGTTAAATAAGAATTTTTAAGGCCTCCCATTCACATAAAACTTAATGGATATAAGATAAACAAAACTGGCTATGAGCTAGATTAAAAAGAGATATAACATACCTCCACTGCCTGAAATTTATATTTTAATGTGAATAACTTACAAAACAAAGTTGTCATAAAAAGTACAAAAGAGAGAGTCTTTAAAAAAGAGATCATGCTATGTGTCAGGTGTATGTAGGGACTTAGTACGGCTACAAGACAGTCACTGAAGGCTGTGTAAGACGAGACAGCTGTGGCAGGCAACCAGGCACATGAAGGCGGGCTGGCTGGAAAAGGGTTCAAGGGCATTCGAGGTAAGCGGTCATGGCCAAAGGAATGGCAATAAGAACAACTCTGATGAACAGGAATAATCTTCCATCTTTCTGATCACACTGCTTAAGTCAATGATGTATAAAAGTTCTAAAGCTATTAAATTCAGGCAAATAGTCATATACTTTTCTGGTGATTTAAGGGGGAGCAGAAGACAGGGTGGGCATTTGTGAAAGCAAGGTGTAATTCAAAAGAATGAATGAAACCAAATTCAGTATTTATGAAGCCAGAAACATTTTTGTTCTCTTTATTTCGTAAAACATTTACAAAACTGACTCAGCCTTTCCATATGCTTCAGAGATCATTTTGTCATTGTTTTTGTTCTTCTCAACAAAAAAAATACACATGGATCTGACATGGTGATGAATGACACAGTTTATACAAGTCCATAATAAAATATTTATATTAGGTATTATGAAGACATCTATGCATATAATTCACAATATTTGAAATAAAGCTACTTGCATACAAGTTATAACACTAAATAGCAAGTGATGCATATTTGCTAAACATTGACAAAAAAATAACATTACAATATTTCTGATACTTCTCCCATTCCTAAAAAATGTCATAATTAGTTTACTAATTAAGGCTTCAATACAATTTAATAAGTAAAATATCCTTTTCATTTCTGAAGTATTCAGTATATAAGTTGAAAGTATCAGAGTAAATTAGAAACACAAATCAGTAACATCCCCACTTCCCAGCAGCTTGACAGCTTTGTTATGGTTTAGATTCTCCAAGGACAATCTCAGGACCAAGATATTGATTTGCACCACTGCACTTTTCTGACTAATTATTACCAAAGCAGATCTTCCACTTAATCAGTTCATTCTCACAGTAAGAGTGGCCTTCAGTTTAAATTCATTAGGCTGATAAATGACAACATTATGGCTGCATAACAACTGCTTTAATTAAAAATATTTTTGACAAAGATTAGAAGACTATTGTATGCTGATGTATACCAATTTGACTACCCAAGTTTCTGTCCCCCAAGAATTTTGCCTTTCAATGATGTATGCATTCAACATTTTCTGTTTTGAAAAGGAGTTTCTTCTTTAATAACATTTCTCTTGACAACTATGTCAGTAGGATGACCATGTAAAGAAAACTGGTTAGGAAAACTGTCTAATTCATTTACATTTTTTTCCTAATTCACAGCCAGGTTATTTAAGATGTAATGAAGAGAGGTGGAAAAATAGAGGGTGCTATTTAAAATAGGGTTAGGGAAAATTCTCTGTTGAAATACCTTGAGTATCTGCAAGAAGAGTTCCATGCAGGGGATACTTAAATGCAAGTACATTGAATTATGTCTCTTTACATGTAATATTTTATGTAATTCTCATAACTTCCCTATGAGATAGGTCCTATTATTATTTTTATTAGTATTATCCAATGTATGAATCAATCCCAGCTTACACAATTAAGTAACTTGCAACTTGCCCAAGGTTATATAGTCTACTGAAATATGAATTAAAAGAAGTTTCTTTTTAGAGTGCTCATGCTATTAATCACAAAATGATGATGTTTCCTGTAATACAAAAGAGAGAGAGGAAGAGAGACAGAGAAAAAGAGACAACTCAAGAGTACATTTGAAAGATACTTGAAAATTTATTTTCATCTGGTGTCCTCTAAAGACAGTTTGTTTCCACTTTAAGAATTATAATATATCCGCCTGACCAGGTGTGGCTCAGCAGTTGAGCATCAACCTAGGATCCAGGAGATCTCGGTTCGATTCCCGGTCAGGGCACATGCCCGGATTGCAGGCTCAACCCCCAGTCGGGGGTGTGCAGGAGGCAGCCGATCAATGACTCTCTCATCATTGATGTTTCAACTCTCTCTCTCCCTCTCCCTTCCTCTCTCTGAAATCAATAAAGATATATTTTAAAAAAAAAGAATTATAATATATCCAAGATTAGTTAAGTAATCTTGGATTACTTAATATGCAAAAACATGAATGATATTATAAGTATTAATTTAATTAACAACATAAGTTATGTTCTAGGCTATAATTTATTCAATGGCTTTAAAAACTGCATCAATTTTTTTGCACCTTTCTACTTGGATAAGAGAGTGAACGAAGACATCTGAATATCAAGAGAAAACCTGATTACAAAGCTGAATCTTATTGCCTTTTGTTTCTCCACTAGGTAGCAGAAATCTAACATATATGCACTGAATAAGTGAATGCCCATGCTCTTACACACATGCTGCTGCTATTAGCTGAGGCCTTCAGATCAGAATCTATATCTCACTGGCAAGAAAACTACTGCTTATAATGTAAACAATAAGAGAATTATTCATTCTTTTTAAAATTCTCTGTTCTGCTCTTGCTTATTAGTAAAAAGATAAGAATCCATATATGTTTTTGTAATAATTCTATGTCCAGAAAATGTATTAGCATTTTTATGTATTTGCCCAGTCAGTGTGGCTCAGTGGGCTGAGCGGTGTCCCAACCACCAGGAGGTCGCTGGTTCGATCCCAGTCAGGGCTCATGACAGGTTGCAGGCTCAATCCCCAGTAGGGGGAGTGCAGGAGGCAGCCAATTGATATTTCTCTCTCATCCATGTTTCTATCTTTCTCTCTGAAAACAATAAAAGCATATTTAAAAGAAATATATTTTAATATATTTTCTTTACTAAGCAAACAAATTGATAACATATTTTTAGAAAGTATTCATTCAGACAATTTTTAAAAGAAAATATCTGGGCTTATATTAAGATAATCTTAAAATATCTAGACAAATCAGCTATGTTATAATTATTGATTCAGTATTATTGTAATTGCCAAGTGCTGTGTATATACTTCATATAATTCTCACAGCAACCTTGTGGAAGTGTCTATTATTATTTATAGATGAATGAACTGAAGACCAGAGAAGTAACTTACTAAAGATCCCCTCATGAATAAATGACAGAACTTTATCTGAACCCAGGACTATCTGACTCAAGTGACTGTGAATTATTACCCACAACACACTGCCCCTCATTTCTCATCAAAGCTACATTAAATGAGAAAAATCTGTGATCTATCTTTTATATTTAGAATAAAGTTAGTTTATAATTGTCACACTTAAACTATAAAGCAAACAATTTTACTTAAATGAGTTTGTACCAGTACTACATTTGAAAAGTATCTTGTTAGTTTTTATATTTCCTAAAAATGCATTTCTAACATCTTATGAAATAAGGAATTTATAAAATAAATTCTTCACCAGGATTCTCCTAGAATTCATGCTCTGTGCTATGCAGATTATTTATTTAAACAGAAACAGTTAACAGGAACTAAAAAATAAGAAAAGTGTATAATTAAAAAACAGACTAATCCTAAATATTTGTCATTTATAAATTCATTAATGGGCATCTAGTATTTGTTTTTATATCTAAAAGGTTTGAGTTAAATTTTAATAAATAATCTATCATGATTAGTATTTCTTTTTTAGAATCGATCATTTCTAAAAAAACCTCATGTAGTTAGTAAGGCAGACAGAAGAAAATCAAACTAAACTCTCTCAGGCAGGGCAATTACTCTTCATAATGATTGGTATCAAATTTAATCCAGATTACTCCTAGTTTTGATTAAACATGATCGGTGCTTGCTTGTTATGAAAGAGGATATGTTTTTAAAGATTTATAAAGTTATATTAAGATGTAAATATATATTTTGAGGAACTGACTTAAGCAAGGAAAATAATATTGTAGAATAAAAAACCTAAGAAGGTCAATTTCAGAAAACAATGTTTATGAATTAAATGTATTGTAATCTAAATAGTCATAAATATTGCTTGAGTGTAAGTAAAAGAATAACAAATCTTTAAAATATTTACTGGATTAATCAGAATCAAACTTTTATGGAAATTGGTATTTATGTTAGATATCACTAAAATATAACTACAAATTATGGAATTTTTATTCAAAAGGGAACTTTTGGTAAAAACATAAAATTGTAGACATATTGCAAAATACTATTTTACTATCAGATTTTGAAGAAGAAAAAAAAAGAACAGCAGGAATAAAGGCCTATAAAAATGTGAGCTCAATCTTAAGCATAAGCATCAAAAAGTTACATTTTACAAATGATATATATGGGCCCCCTTTTTTGTGTTCCATGGCAACACATCATAGAGGGCACATATCTGCTTTCTGAATCATCAGTGTCACAGGGCACAGACTTTACTGAATATCCAGAGAATAATTATCTTCTCAACAGCATATGTTATGACCTTTAAGTCTCATTATCTGGGGAGAGTTTACATTTGACTCCATACATGAATTCATATATTTGGAAACTCTCAAGTTGCATTAGAAGATTGATTTGGCCTTTGGTCATAACCAACTATATCATTTACATATAGATATTAAAAATAAATATTTACCAGTATGTTCACTCTATATTCTTCAAATGTTACTTATTTCTTGATAAAATGATAATTATATTCATAATGCCTTTTGAAATTCAGATAAGAAAGTAATTCAGAAACTAAATTATCTTTTTCATGTATATTTACTTTTATATTTATGAGCTCTATAGAAAGAAAACAAAACAAAGCATCCTTTCTGTCACTCCTATTCAGTAGCTCTTAGTGCCATTTAAAAACAGTGGCACTAAGAGCTGTAAGGGCTCAATTGTTTTTATATTAGGGTAGGCAAAATGGCCATCCATTCCATTTTCACAGAACAGCTATGAAACTGATCTCCTTCAGAAGAAAACAGAACCTATGTGCACGCAAACCATTTAATCACAATGCTATGGTGAAATAATGTATGTAAGAATATTCATGACCTCAATGAGAAGAAAGCGCTGGAAAGAGTTGGGCCTCTGAAATCAGAGTTGGGATGCCCACTGTTGCACTTAATGGTTTTGAAACTTCGGACAAGTGAATTCACTTTCTTGAAACTTAGTTTCCTCATCTCTAAAATGAGAATGGCAAGAGCCCAATGAGAAGAGATGTTATAAAACAGTGCCTCACAAATAATGAGCACCTACACAGTGATAAAGCGGTTAGAACTGTATCATTCCGACTGCTATCACCAGAGTCCTCAAGAACGTGAAGTAACTGTACGGGAGAATACCTTGACGTTAGAGGGACTGAGGTGAGAAGTGCAATCTGAAGGTGAGGCAGCAACAGAGGGCAGGGAGGACAAGGCTGGAAAGAAGCTGGCTTGTATTAGACACGAATAATCATTCTGCTGCCAAAAGGAAAGGACCGAGAAAACCAGAGTCTTACCAAGCTGGAGGCTGTGTACGGGAACAGGTGCTGGATGTATCTTGCAGCGAAAGAGCATTCAAAAAAAGATTCAGAGAATGAGCATGTTTATGTTACATTGCAGTGTTTAGCTTTACTAAGCTGAGTTTAGACCCTTCCTTTAGCAAAACCAATCCTTTGTAATAAATAGGGGTCCTCCCTTACAGAAATCAAGGAAGAGACACTGATTAACCTTTAAAAGACGGCATTTAAAAGACAGCATCATACAAACTCCATATATTTTCCAGGATCAACTGTACAAATAATGGTTTCTTTCCTTTTGCCTGTAAAAAAAGAACATATATGCTTAGGTTTCTGAGTATTTAATGTGGTATAAATAAGTGATGGCATATTTTCAAATAAGCAGAAGTGAGCATTAAGGAAGAGTATTAGTGCAAATTCACAAAGTATCAGAGAAAGTTTTGAATTTTATAGGACTTGGACCTGTAATTTCAGCCAGTATTACCCAGAGCACAAGTGAGAAGATTCTGGACAATGCAGACAGATCCCTAAGTTAGAACACTGGCTTCTCCTACTATTTTGTGCTCTTGGGCAAGTTACTTAACCTCCCTGTGCATCACTTTCCTCATTGTAATGACAGGTATTATAGCAGTGGCTGATTATGTTGTGGGCATTAAATAGGTTCGTACATGTAGTGCTCTTAAAACAGTGCTTGGCTTTAAATACAGGCTACAGTTATTATGAAGAAAGCCCAACTGACTTTCCATGAGAAGTTGTTATTATGATGCTATTATTATAATGTAAAATATACTGTGGTATAAAGTTATTTAAGGCAAGTGTCACAAAAATTCACTGTTGCCACTATATTGTTAATATGTTTCCACTACCAAATTTTTATTTTTTTTTAAATAGATCTCTATTGACTTCAGAGCAAGGAAAGGAGAGGGGGATAGAGAGAGAGAGAGAAACATCAATGATGAGAGAATCATTGATCGAGCCCACAACCCGGGCATGTGCCCTGACCGGGAATCAAACCCCGATCGCCTGGATCCCAGGTCGACGCTCAACCGCTGAGCCATGCCCAGCAGGGCCCAAATTTTTTTTTAAGTTTTTCAAAGAAGGGTCTGAGTAGTATTCCGTTTTAATCCATCGCTCTTCCAAGTGAAATGCAGGCATTCAGTAAAATTAAATTACTAACTGAATGAACTAATGTTTGGATTTCCATTTCCATTTGTGTGGGGTATTAAATCATCAACTATATTTTTTATAATCATTACCAAAAGTATTTTTCCAGCTCTACTTGTAGAAAACCCACAGAGTCTTGACATAAATAGTATCATCACTTGCAACTGCAGTGCTTAAGCAAGTTGATACTGGAACCTATAATATTAGCTCTTATTAGTACTTTTAGTTAATAGTAAGATAATTGCACACACTTATACACATATATAAAGTATTATTCTGATTGTAAATTATTTTAGTTATCAATAGTTGACTATCATTTAATATTTTTAAATAGGTCAGAGTTATAACTGAATTTTATATTTTTCCAAAGTAAATGATCTATATTTCCAGAAAGAGAACATTTATTGATTGGCAGTTTTAAATATTCATCGCAGCCCGGCTGGGCGTGGCTCGGCGGTTGAGCGTCGACCTAGGATCCAGGCGATCAGGGTTCGATTCCCAGTCAGGGCACATGCCCGCGTTGCGGGCTGCAGCCGATCAATGACTCTCTCATCACTGATGTTTCAGCTCTCTCTCTCCCTCTCCTTTCCTCTCTCTGAAATCAATAAAGATATATTTTCAAAAAAGAAAACAAAAAAGAAAGAAAAAAAATATTCATTGCAAAAACAGTGGTCAAGTCTGGGAAAAGTAAAATTACAATCTGGAAGATACACTTAAACTAATTGTTACATTCTTTAATGTTATATCATGTTAATCAATATAGTTTTTATTCTTTCTTTTTAAAGGTGATTTTTAAAGAGAACTAATGATGCCAGTTTCTAATATAGTCTCAAGTGTTTGTAAATTAAAATTTGTTTAGAGGATTAGATTTGCCCTCTGATTTCAAAGACATTTTTCCAAATAAGAAAATCTGCTCCAACATGTAATGAAAATTATATTTCTAAATTCCACATTTTTCTAAAACATTCTGCTTTTATCAAAAGCAAATTTTGCACAGTGAAGAATACACTGTGTAATTTTTCCACTCAATCCCTTTAAGAAGTTAGTAACATGAACAATCAGTCCACATGATCTTTACACAGTTGCTCAGGACATTAGAATAGGTCATACAGATAATCACAAGTTTACTGGGAGTTTTCTGATTGCGGAGGATTTAACTGTTTAAGTAACCATATTGGGTAGAATATTTTGCAGATTTCACTGCTGGAAATCTCACATGAATCATTTGTCAAATTACTTCTAGCAAAGTAAGCAGCCCAAAGTTTACATGAAAAGTTAAAAACTGCTCTTTAAGAATTGAGTTACCTATCTCCCTCACAAGTCCTCTTCGGCATAATGATATGATAATTGATTGGAAAAATTATTTGTATATAATACCTAACTTTTAAAAAGTAACATAGTGTTGATTGGTATAAATGTCACCTGTGAAGTTATTTGTATAGTTTTATTGCTAGAAACCGATTTGGTGATTTAATGTAATCCTAGATAGGTTTCAAATGCATTTTACATGTCATCAAATATGTAAATCAAATTATGGTGTTCTTTATGACAAACAAAACTCTAGACTTCTGCGAATTATTATAAACAAAGCAATAACAGCCTTTGGCTAGTTCTTGAATCCCAGATTTTTTCTAAAATATTACTCTTAGCTAGTCATTTTCCATCTTTTTATTTATCTTATACCCAATCTGAATTAGTCCTATTCATCTATAATAAAGCTGAATATTTCTCTAATTTGTTAAAGTTAATTCAAATTCTAACCCCTATTGTATCCTAGATTCTATCAATTGTGTCCAACTTCCTGTCATCCAAAACTTAATGACCATGCTCTTGTTTTCACCTCCCAAATAGTGAATTACATGAAATAGCCCTGAGCCTGGAACTATGCCCTGCCATCTAAGATTAATGCAGACTTTTAGGTCAACATTGAGCCATTCACAAATATACATTGTTGGGCTATTCTAAAACATGTGCACTTTCCTAATAACCATTAGTATTTCTAAAAGTTTCTGCTGTGACCTCAGAAGATGATGGAAGAATTCCAAAGGTGTCCAAGAGGGTCATCATTCCTGAGTCATGCCCTGACCACAATAACATACCACATTCATGATGGATAAATGCATGAAACTGCAGGCTAGAGGAGCAACCAAGGAGAGCAGGTGGGAAAAATGATGGATTTTCACTCTATTTAAACCCATTGCACATCCCCATCCTTCAGACTAACTCTGGAAGACATCCCTGCCAACAACTGCCATAGCTTCTTTTTATATTTACCATTCTGTCTTTCTTTTCTCTCTTTTTGAAAAATGAGTTTCCCTTCTCTTTACTATACACTGAAATGAAGCCTCCTACATAAATTATTTTAATTAAAAGGAAAAGTTCTGAATCAAGATTTCTTGGATATGATCTTTGTTCCACCACTCAAGACTGAGGTCTGGAACAAGCACATGACATCATTTTGCATCAAGTTCCTCACATTTAACAAGGGGATAATGGTAGTGCTTATTGCAGGACTGTTCTAAAGATTAAATGAGTTAATATATAAACAGGACTTATGACAGCCTGGGCGGGCATGGCTCAGCGGTTGAGCATCGACCTAGGATCCAGGAGATGGCGGTTCGATTCCCAGTCAGGGCACATGCCTGGGTTGCGGGGTCGATCCCTGGTCAGGGGCGTGCAGGACGCAGCCGATCAATGACTCTCCCATCATTGATGTTTCTATCTCTCTCCCTCCCTCTCCTTTCCTCTCTCTGAAATCAGTAAAAATATTTTTTTTTTTTAAAAAAAGGACTTGCGACTATACTAAGTACTGTGCGAGTATTTGCTTTTTATTATTCTTAATTATAATTATTGATGTTATGTGAGATCTTGTCCACCTTTACAGAATTTATTACAATATCATGTTTCTTCCCAAATAGCTTTGTGCATATCTATTAGGACATTGTGATAATTTTGTTTGTTAATTTGTGTGGTTCTCTACCTATACTGTGAATAACTAGAGAGCAGGAGCCATGTTCTATTAATCATGTGATCTTCTGAACATAGATGATCCTTAAATAATTAATTTTATTTTTAGGATGAATGGCAGCTAAAACAAATGAAGAAATAAATGCTGCAGAGCTTTGTAAAGGAGGTAAGATTTTGGTTTTGCTTTATAGCATAAAGTTGAGATAACTCACCAACGCACCACCTCCCTCACAGAGATGCAGAAGAAATCTACTAAGCATTGCCTGATAAGTTGCCTACATCTGTATCATATGGGCCCGGACATTTTTAAAACTACAGATAAAACATCCTAACAGCTACTGATCAAGATTGCTTAACGTGGCCTTGGAGTTGATATTGTAACAAGCTTTCAAGGTAATTTTAATTCGCAGTCACACATATAAATTATGTCTCTGCGACATCTCAATGCATTCAGGTGAGGACATTCAGCTTCCTTAGAGAGATGGCGAGAGGAGGGTCTTGAGGTACAGGAATGAGCTGTGTTACCAACCATTTCTATGGCCATCGCTGTGCTATAGCCTGGTCTTGAAAAACAATGTCTGTAAAATGGAGTGCTGTGATATATTTTTTAAGTAATACTTTTTCCCTTAGAGTAATAGAAAATAGGTTAAACCCCCTCTTTTATTTTACTTTTATCAAGTGTTTTTGTATATCTGGAAGGATAGGAAAATACACTCCATTCTGTGGAGCTGGGCAGGGGTGAAACAAGGGCAAAATAGAAGATAAAACAATTTAAGTTGTTACCCATCCTTATATTCCCATAAATTTTGTGCTGTTACCACACAAAGATGAAGTTATCTAACTTCCTTGGAGCCTCTTTTTGTGCCCTCTAAAAAAACAAACAACAACAACAAAAACCTATAGAAAGACACGAGAAAGCTAAAAGGCAGGGAGATAAAATTGAATTAAAAGGTGTACACAGTGAAGTCTTGAAAAATAGTCAGCTGGCTATGTAGCTAGGTTTTCATTTCTCAGTCCAGAGAGTTATGGAATAAAGATATCTCCATCATATGCTTGTTTTCACCAAATTTTAACACGCATTTATTATAAAACCATGCACAGAAGAATACAGATATACTGAAATACTGGGAAATATAATTAAGCTTCCGTCCTCAAGGAACTGAAAATCTACAAGGAGATGTTGACACATACATAAATATATATCAAGGTGCAGTTCCCGTTAAAAGCAAAGAGTAAAAGCTAAGATAGTCTCGAGGAGGAAGCAGCAATCTGTTACTGTTGTCCTTATCAAGAAAACTTGTACATAGGAGGCCATGTTCCTTCCCGGCCCAAAATAATGTATTGAATATAAATAGCATGGGTTGAGAACGAAGAAAAGAAAGGTATCTTGTACATTTCCGCAGATAATTGTGAGCAAGGGTGCAGAAATGGAAAAACGTAAGATGTATTTGGGGTAGATCAACATATAGCAGGGTTGAAATGCCACGTGCTGGTGAAGGTTGGTGTGTGCAGGGTGAACTGGAGGGCAGCGAGAAGATACGAAACCAAGCCATATTTATAAAACAATCAGCAAATGTGAAATGCAAAGCATATGAAAAATAGCACTATGATTTTCATGAGGAAGGAACAAAAAGTGAGTGAGACGTGGAGGCAGAAAATATGGTATTTTGAATAGTAAAAAGAATTACTTACTGAGAACAGAATATCATTCTTAAGGAAAAACGAGAAAAGTGATAAAGCACCAAGGAGTCCACGACTAATTTCACTGAGAACAGGAAACCGCTTCCTGTGCATGAAGTAACATGACTAAGGTTATGGGCTGAGACACAACAGTTGAAACAGTTAAGACTTGGGAACAATCTTAAGCAAAATATATTTATGAAGGTAAATCTTTTAAAGAAAGATTTTGGAGAATTTTTAAAAATGTGAAGACTTTGAATTAAATGCAATTTTGAAAAACCTATACTAGCACCTAGTCCATCACTGGAAATAATCGGTAATTGATTCCCTTTTGTGTTCAATCATACATGTAAATTCTGATTTTATAATTTCTGTGTTAATTATTATGGGCTGTTTTTCTCGGAAAAGGTACTTCTTATGATGCAAAAGAGAAATAAGGAATGAAGAGTATTAACAATTTTATCTTTGGGTACTTGGTCCACTGAATATCTGAACAAGTCATTTTCCATTTGCTTCGGCCTTTTCTGATGTGATAAGTTTCACTCTTCTAATATTTCAGAGTACTATTTTAGGTTATATTCACAAAATAATCTAGAGTGATTTCTGTTATGAAGAAAGAGCTATTAAGATGCAAGTGACACTGTGTGCTATGCAGCTGCGGATTCTAACCCAGGGTTAAAATATTTTGTAATAATTTCCAGTTTTTGTTTGCTCAGGATAGTTAAAAAATGTTACCATGCCATGTAGATTTTTCTAATAAAACATACATTCCTGACTTTAATTATAAAATGAAAAATTCCAATCTTGGTTATTTCTATTTTATCTCTCATTTAATGTACTGTCTTTCATGACTTTTTGTTGTTGTTGTTTTCAGAAATTACAAAGGTTAAAATTAGGAGAAGTTTTATCAGCATATAGATTCATCAGAGTCCTATGCTACACTGGAAAAGAAAGTATGCTAGAATATAAAAGAAACATGTGAATGTGTAAAGAAATTTATAACAGATACCTTAATTTTTAAGAGATAAGACCTGCATATCTAAAACCAATGTAAATTATAGAATTATATATCATTTAAAGCAAGAGTACTTTTATAATTTACTGTGAGATCCATGCTCTCTCTAAGTGCTAAACTATATAAACTCTATTACATGTGAAAATTTGTTTATAGATTAGATGTGAACTGGTGGGGATTCTAAACCCAGAAAATCAAAGATTTGAATTTGAGTGGTAAACACACAGTGCAACATACAGATAAGGTATGACATAACAGTACACTTGAAACCTATATAACCTTATCAACCAATGTCCCCCCAATGCACATAATCATTTTCTTAATTCCAAAACTTTTCTAATGTCATGTTTAATTTTGATACTTTATTACAAAATGAAATAATTAAAGAAATCCTTTCCAGGAAAAATTTAAAAAATCAATACCAATTAAATATCAGATGAAAAAATTTTGATTTTCATATGTTTCGAAATATTATAAAATGAGAGACCTTGTTACTCAGTTTCCAGTTATTAAAAGCATGAAAGCAAAGTATCTTTAATATTCTTTTGTTAGATCCTTTCTTTCTCGAGTATATTATTAGGGACACTAGAAGCTCTACAGAAATTTGGAAGGCCTGAAGACCTGTGTTCTCATTTTGAATTAATATACACTAGTCATATAGCCTTAGGCAAGTTACATACAAATTATATATATATATGTATATATATATATATATATATATGTGCAATGAAGTTAATAGCTTCCTTATGTTAGGTTGTTGTAAACATTAAATAAAATAATTTAGTGAAGTTCCAGTATAGCACCTGGCACACAGTAGGTGCTCAATTATTGTTTTTCTTACTACTTTCTCTCTCTCCCACCTTGAAGACCATATTTCATTTCTTTCCTTACTACTTAAAATTTTTATTTGTGATTTAAATTTCTGATAAACTGTAATTGGTTGATTTCCATCAATTGCTCTGGCAAATGTTAAATCCCTACCCTTCTATGCAACCCATTCAGTAAGGACTCAATAAGGAATCCCTCAATAATGCTCTCCCCTCCTTCATCAAACAGCCATTTCCTTGGCCCTACGGTAAATGTTAAAAATGTTAAGAACCTCAGAATGTAGTAGGAGAAACAGACATTCAAACAAATAATTAAAATATAAATGAATAAATGATCATCTAAATACATGCAAAACTTAACCCCTCTCCTTAACTGTACTGTGTATTCTTTAAACCATGCTAAATATCCGTAGCAAATTGATTTGCTTATTACCTGCTATGTGTTAGGCTAATGGAATTAAGCAAACAAACTAACAAACAGAGTCTCTACAAGAAAAAGAGGTTTCAGGAGCCATAATGAAAGTCAAGCGGTTCTCAGCACAGAGCTATCCGCCCAGTACTCCTGAGGCACTGATGTCACCTTCCATCTGTCACTGGGGATTTAGCAATGTGCCTTCCCATGGAGACCCTTGTGTCCTACAGCCCTCATTGCTTTGGTGATGCAATCCTATGCATTTCATCTGGAATAATCACTCACAGGCTTGTGTGCCCTCCTTTCACTCTCCATAAGAAGCCTGATGCTGGTACAGTTCAGTAAGGCACTTGTCTTCCAAAACTTACACAGAACACAGAGTGACTAACAGAAATTTAAAGTACCAAATTTTAATGACATAAAGCCTTTGGGGCAGAGGCACTTAGTGTACTTCACATCATGGAGCCTGATGACTAGAATCGACATGAGGAAAAAAAGACACTTCTCAGTAAAATACTTTTCCAAAAAGGTCCGCATTGCATTCTCCTTCCTTACGATGTTCATGGGCCTCATGTACAAAGTTTTCTGAGCATTTGAGAGAAATCTTACTTCACATGGCCTTTCAAGTCTAGGAAATAGCTTTTTTAAGAATAATTACCCTATTTCTCAACTAAGAAAAAATGTAAATAACAAATTGAAATATGATAATGTCAACCAATCATTCTTTGGTACCAAAACTTAATTTTGATACGAGGAGAATATACTCCTAATCTTTATTCATTTTCCATAATAAATGATGTTTTATCCTTAAGTATATCAATGGTAAATGAAAGCAGTCAACACTCTGCACTCAAGAAAATGACATAATATTCAATAAATAAGCACTGAATAAATTATTTTCAGTCAAAATTATTTCTTAAAATTCATCCTGAAAACAATTAACTATTATGCATATTTTATTTGTACTTTTTATTGTTTTGTTTGAATTTATAAATACTTTAGAGATTAAACCACCTTATAAGTATTTAAACAATGTGATTTATCATTTTCCTTTTAAGCTACTTAATTTTGTTCACATAAATTTCTACTGCTTTGAGTAGCTAAACACTATTCTGAAATTAAAATCTAAAAAGGAAATCTGAAGTGAAGCTACAAAATTTTCATTCAATAAAAATTTCAAAGTTCCTCAAATACATGACCGAAATATATTAAAGGGGGAAATAACAATTCAAAAAATATATTCATCCCTCTATTCATTGCAGCGTTATTTACAATACCCAAGATCTGGAAGCAGCCCCAGTGCCTATCAGCAGAGGAGTGGATAAAAAGCTGTGGGACATTCACACAGTGGAGTACCACTTGGCTGTCAAAAAGAAGAAAATCTTACCTTTTATGACTGCATGAAATAAGCCAGTCAGAGAAAGACAGGTACCATATGATTTTACTTATATGTGGGATCTACTGAACAAAATAACAAACAACATAGGATAGACTCAGCATACAGAGAGCAGACTGACAGCTGTCAGAGGGGAGGCAGGGGGCAGAGCTGGGTGAGAAAGGTGAAGGGATTAAGCAAAGAGAAACAAATACTCATAGACTACAGCATGGGAAAGGGGAGTGGGGGGAGGCAGGAGAGGGCAAGTGGGGGATAAATGGTGATGGAAGGAGACTTGACCTGGGGTGGTGAACTCACAATACAATATACAGATGATGCATTATAGAATTGTACACCTGAAACCTATATAATTCTATTAGCCAGCCACCCCAAAAAATTAACAAAAAAACTCATTAAAAAAGAGAATGGTTTATGAATAAAACACTTGGGTTTTGGATTACTTATCTCTAATATTAGATGATTTTTAAGATTCTATAAGGCAAATCCACCAGGGTACCCTTCGGAGAACAGAAATTAGGACAGATACAGGCAAAATCCATAGTACAACAATTTTTAAAATAACCCTTAACAACTTTGGGCAGGATCAGTAATTTAAAAGTATTGGAATCGATCAAACCTAGCAAATACTGCCAAATTTCAAATATAGTCCCAAAGGTAGGTGAATTTACCTTTCAGGATCCCTGCATAAAAATAAGGTGGGTTTGTTTGCAAAACTGAAATAACATCTGTTGTTAAATGTTTTCTCGGGTTCTCTGATCTGAATACTGTACAAAACATTTCTATCCGGTGGAGGTGTCAAATCTATCTGTACATTATAATCCCACTGAAATGACTTCAAAAGTCATGTTAACTGACCACAGTTATGGGCCGGATAATGACGATTTGGTCAACAATAGACCACATGTACAACGGTGGTCCTATAAGACTATAAAGCAGCTGAAAAATTCCTACTTCCTAGAGGTGCAGCCACAGTCATGTTGTAGGGCAAAGTATTACTGGCATGTTTGTGGTGACGGTGGTGTAAACAGGCCTACTGCACTACCAGTCACAGAAAAGTATTGCACATACAATTATGTACAGTAAATAATACTTGATAATAAAATAAACGATTGTGATTGGTTTTAAAAAAGGGATACACATCATATCAAATTATTTCTACACCAAATAGGTACAAATCTAGCCAATAAAATGTCCTTACAGATGCTAAAATTAAAAATGATATTTTGGTTTCTTAGAGGGTGTGGGGATGGATAGCTTTAATTTAGTGGGGGAACAACGGTATCCATCTCACACAGTTGCTTGAGGATTACATGGTAAGTAATCTGGAATTTTAAGAATGGTTTATGTGCCTGTTTTCACTGTTGGAATTTGAGGCAGTCTATCAAAGTCATGTTTCTGTGCTGCTTTCCAAGCACTTGATACTAGGTACTTTTCTTAAGTAAGTAATAAAAGTTATTCTCTCTATAATTAATACTAAAACAAAAACCCACAGATTGACTACAATTATAACAATGCAGAAAAAGATGCGTGAAGTGTGTATATTTACTGGATTATACCCACTATAATTATTAATTCTCATTACATACTTACATTCATTAAGTATCTCAAATATTACATTATGTATAGTGCTCTTTTATGCTATTTCATATTATTTCTAAAAATAAGTATAATAATTTCTTGTGACAGGAAGTCTGGATAAATATTGTTGTGCAATTAGAACATGAAGTGATAAAAGTTTTTAATTTAAATTTGAATTGGGAATTAAATTCTCTTTGTTTTAGGTTAATAGGAGATTTATAGAGAAAGCTAGATTTATCCTTTCAGATTTATCTAAGTATAGCATCTTAATCTGATTTTCCAGTATACCATACTTAGTCCCTGAGCCAAAGTTAATTCTCCATCTCATTAACGATTTCTTTTATTTGGCATTATTGTTTTGTTTTAGTAACAATATGTGCTACAGAAATTTCCATATACATGTGAGTGAATTCCTTATTTATTCATAATCAAAAATATATATTCCAGAATGCATTAGAGGATTACTCCATCCAGGCTGCTACAAATGCCTTAGCATTATGATTATTATTTGCAAGATGTATATCTTTTAAAAACTTTCTATCTTTGACATAGCCTATCTTTTTTTAAATATCCAACAGATTAAGAAATTTTAGATCTGTTATATTTTATAAACCTGTTTTATCTACTTTGTATAGCACAAGTGATTCAGGAATTTTCTACCCAACTATATGAATTCATACACATTTTCAATATGTGTGCGTGTGTGCGTGAAGAAAAACACTTTATGTATGCTCTATCTCACATTGCCAAGTTACCAAGTGGCAATTGAAAATACAGTCAATTCTCATTATTTGGGGTAGTTATGTTCTATTAAGTTGCTGCAACCACTGAATCAGCAAATACTGGACCATTGCTCCTAGGGGAAATAAAGGATTAGGTTCCTGGGAGCCTCTGGTTACAATATTTTTGTCACCTGATCAATACATGACCTTGTCTTTGTGTGTGTTTCAGTTTAAAGATTCCTTAACATTTAAGGCATTAAAAATCCTGATGTCAACATGAGTTAAGGTCTCATTAACTCATTGAACTCACAACCAACAGCACTGCAACTCATGCCATAATGAAATTTACCTAACACATAAATTTTCTCCCTAGGATAATCACAGCCTTTGTAGTGAGCAATACTACCCAGCACTTTTGCACTGTGCATGGGGACCATCTTAAACAGTGAAATCATAAACAGAAAGCAAAATGAGTAAAAATGTGGCCCTAAGTGGGCAGCAAAAATTACACTTGTTTACAATATTGTTTACAATATAAGCTGAAAGAAATGACAGAGCGCCACCTGTTTGACCTCACCTGGCAATGTGTGCATTGGTCCACTCAAAATTGTTGCTACTCTGTGCAGGTGCACAAATGACTGTGAAGTGCCCCAATATTCATTTTGGTTTGCAAATACATTATAGCAAATTTGCAAATATGAAATTCACAAATTATGAGGATCAACTGTATGTTGTCAAAATTTCCATGCTGGGTAATTCAGCTGGAAAATGTTCTCTAATTGATTAAGAAGTGATTAGGACAGATTTTAAATAATGTATTCAGTGAGTCAACCAAAATTTATTAAAGCAGTATATAGGACTAAAAGGTTTATAATGTTATTTTTACTGAAACAATCAGCGTTCCATCAAGAAAAGTAGATTCTTCCATGTCACAAGTACTACTCAACTTTTGAGTCAATGGTACAGTCATGGCACCATTAATAATTCATGAAAGATTACAGCACATTTTAATGTAATAAGGCATAACTTTATATATTAATAATTTAGATAGATTTTGCAAACAGTCAAATAGACATCATCTTTCAAATCATATAATTTCAAAATAATATAGAAGAATACTATTGGCTCTCAAAAAAAACTATTTCTTGCTATTCATTTAGAAGAATCAAACATTAATTTTAAATATAGAGGAAATACATATAGATGAGTTAAATATTTTAACTTGGCACAAAGTTCTCTGCATATGCAATGATAGAATGAATATATTACTGATATTTCATTTAAACAAAATTGCTAAATAAATATTCCATTAATCTAAAAGCAACCCTTAAATTCTAGACTTTTATTACATGTTTTGAAAACAAACTTTTAAAACCTAACACTCTAAACCTAAGTTTCAAAATATTATTGTCACAGAACTATGCTATAAAAACTAAATCCTAAATGGAGGTAAATTTATAGGTTATGCACATTAAATACAAGTTTTAAAACAATAAATAAAAATATTAATTACTTAATACCCTACTAATATTGTTACCAGTCTTTGTTACAAAGTGCCCCCTTGAAACATTTAAATTCCATTTTAACAGTTATCATAGAAAGTGTTTTATCCCATTCAATAAAATCAAATTGATTTTATCTGTCCATTGTCTGTTTGCAATAACCTAAACTAACGATCCTACTTCCAGTCTTTTGCTCTCTAGGCTATCAATTACTTTTCTAAAATATAATCCTGACTAGATCATTCTGATGCTTGAAACAATTCACAGCCAGGAAAATAAAATCAAACTAGTGCCAGTCTTAAAAATCCCTTTATGATCATGTCCTTGTCTAGTTCTTAAGCCTCACTACCTGCTATCTCCTGTACATATTATACCAGAACCATAATGCAGTAACTTTAATTCACCCCAAGCCACACTGCTCTGTGTCTCCATGCCTTTCATTCTTATCTTAGAATTCATTTTCCTTTAGGCTGCCTAAAGAACACTTACTTAAAACTCAGCACAAGTGTTGCCTTCCCTGGAATCTTTACCTGACTGCCTTGAGAAATAGGTGATCATTTTTCACTTTAGAACTGTTCACATCTATTTATGGTTGCCTTTATCATATAGAAGGAGGGTTTCCAAAAGACTTAGAGTGTCATTACTTATTAATATTCTTTATTTTGTATTATTTATTTTATAAGTCAAATACTAGTGCAGTGCTCATCAGAGGAGATGATCAATAAATGTGTGCAGAATGACAAAATGAACTGGAAAAAACCCTGGTCCACTCCATACTCACTGTCAATCTGGTTTAATACAGAATACAAGTGTGGTGTGATAATTCTTCATGCAGTGAAGACTCATTACTAAGAAGAGAAAGTGGGGAAATATTTTCATTATATATAAGAGCAACTCACATTAAAAGGATTAAAAGGATTTGGTACTTAATATAAAGTTCATCAACTATCACTAACTGAGCTATCTCAAGCTTTATTTTTTTAAATTTTAGATTTATATACCATGTGCTTTCAAAAGTCTTGAAACGTTGTGCTAAAGTATAAATTAAATGCATTCAAACATAGAGCAAATAACAGCAAACAAAGGAAGCTTTTATGAGCTGGGCACTCATTCTAAGTACTTTAGCTGTATTGATTCATTTAATCCTCAGGGCATGAAATGATGTAGGTGTTATTTTCTCCATCCCCACTACAAATAAAATGAAGACACAGAAGTTAAAAAATAAATAAATAAAACAAAACACTTGCGCCAGATTACTCAGCCATTGTATGCAAGACACAGAATCAAACGGAGTGGTCCTGCCAGGCCGGCGTGGCTCAGCGGTTGAGCATCGACCTAGGATCCAGGAGATCGGGGTTCAATTCCTGGTCAGGGCACAGGCCCGGGTTGCGGGCTCCATCCCCAGTGGGGGTCGTGCAGGAGGCAGCCGATCAATGACTCTCCCATCATTGATGTTTCTATCTCTCTCTCTGTCTCCCTTCCTCTCTCTGAAATCAATAAAGATATATTAACAAAATAATAATGTCGTGGTCCCACTCCAGAACTCATGCCCTTACCCACACCTGGACAGCCCCTGCACCCCAGGTGAGAATGAGGAGGTAGATATCACTAGACCCTGGCTATGAACTTACAGCTAGACGTGAGCATTAAATTACAGGCTACGTATTATTTGATTCATTGCAAATACAAATAATTTTTGACTACTGATATCTTGTTCTGGACCAAGTACTTTCCATATTATTCTATAAAATGATTTCTGTAAAATAGCATTTTAGTACACGGCCGTGTAGTAGTATCTTAATGAATATTATTTGTCAACTAACTGGATAAGAGAGAGGGGTATTGAGAATAGATTTAGTATAATTTTATTTTTTAGAAAAATGAGTTAGCAAATTTAGGTAACTTGTTCACTGTCAAACAGTAAGCAACTGTGCCAGGGTGGAAATTTAGATGTTTCCAAAACATAATGCCTTATTTGATGAAAAAGTTATACATTAACTTGCGTTTTAGTGAGTGTTTATATTTCTGTAGGCAATTAAACTTAAATACCACAAATGCTTTCCATTCTGATGTTCTAATTTACTACGTCAGATAAACCCTCTCAAACATCCATTCATTCATTCAACAATGTTTATTTCACCTTTTGTATCACATGCTTTTTTAAGTGCCAGGGATACTGCAGCAAACAAATCAAACAAAATTCCTCTGCTTATGAGCTTATATTCTACATCCAACAGTAAACCAATAAATATATAAAAAATTAGGTATGCCAAGTTATATCCAAGTTCAATGTGAATGGGAGAACATATTGGCCAATGAAACATCTAATAAGAGGTTAATATCCAAAATTTATAAAGAACTTGTAAAACTCAATACCAAAAACATAGACAATCCAATTTTTAAAAATGGGCAAAGGTCCTGAATATCCTCCAAAGAGGATATGCAGATGGCCAATGGACATATGAAAATATGTCCAGTGTCACTAATCATCAGAGAAATGCAAATTAAAACTGCAATGAGATTCGCCTCACACCTGTCAGAATGGCTACCATCAATAAATTAGCAAACAAGTGCTGAAGAGGGTGTGGAGAAAAGGGAACCTTAGTGCACTGCTGGTGGGAATGCAGATTGGGGCAGCCACTGTGGGAAGCAGTATATACGGAGTTACCTCAAAACACTAAAAATGGAGCTGCCTTATGACCCAGCACTCTACTTCTGGGAATATAGCCAAAGACGACAGAATCACTAATTCAAAAGAATGCATGCACCCCTATGTTCACTGCAGCATTGTTTACAACAGCCAAGATTTAGAAGCAGCTCAAGTGCCCATTAGCAGATGAATAGATAAAAAAGCTGTGGTACATTTACGCAATGGAATACTATGCAGCTGTAAAAAAGGAAGGAAATCACCTTTTGGGACAGCATAGATGGAACTGGTCAGTGTTACGCTAAGTGAAATAAGCCAGGCAGAGAACGACAAGTACCATATGATTTCACTCATATGTGGAATGTAATGAACAAAATAAACTAACCAACAAAATATGAACAGACTCATAGGCACTGAAAACAGACAGCTGCCAGAGGGGAGGGGGTTTGGGGGGCTGGGTAAAAAAGGTGAAGGGATTAAGCAAAGAAAAAAAATCCTCATAAATACAGATGACAGTCTGGTAATTACCAGAGGGAAAGGGGGATGGGGGAGGAAGAAGAGGGTAAAGGGGGAATAAAAGTTGATGAAAGGAGACTTGTCTTGGGGTGGTGAACACACAATACAATATACAGATGATATATTATTTTTTTTTAAAGATGTGGGATTCCTGTAACTACTGGGGTTAGGAAGACAGTAGTGTGAGATGGATCATACTGTAGAAGCTTCTTGAAAGAGAGTGAGGCATGATATGGATTCTAAGATATATGTAGAGAAAATAAAAAGATATGTATTAGAAAATATGTATGGGAATATCCCAGGGAAAATGATTTGTGTTGGTAGTTTTGGTACATAATGTTGAAAAATTAGAATAAAACCAAGATAGTTTATTATTTATATTCAGAATAGTATCAAAATCACATTTTCTAATTGGAAGGATATTAAATTCACTTGGTTATTTCTTAAAGAAAAAAAAGAGAAAGAAGAAAAAAAGAACAAATTCCTTGTGATGAATATTCTTATGATAGATCCTGCCATCCTTAATAGGTAAAAATATGGCATGAACTCAGTAACTTCACACATATTTATTGATAGCTAATTAAAAGATTAATATTAGTGAGGCATTCTGAGGACTACAAAAGAAACATGAAATTGAGCTCCTCACCCAAAAAAGTTTGCACACTATCATGTGAAATACATGACAGATAAATAAATAAAAAATAGAGAATAATTATGGACCAAACTGTTTAAATTGGATTCAGTTTCACTAGGGAGAAAGAGAGAGGAGAGGAGAAATATAGTTGCAGATGAAAAATAATAGGTTTTAAAAAAAGGAATAATATATCATACTGCCTAAAAAAAAGTCAGTTTTGCTCTGATATCTGATTCCCTTTTGTTGAAAATGACCCAAATTTCCTATCCAATATTTGGGAGATCTTTATTAATATCAGAAATAACAAAAACTTGCCTTATACTACCTGTATTGCTTAATTTTATGTCTCAACTTGGCTAAGCTATCATGCCCAGTTGTTTGTTCAAATACCAGTGTAGATTTTCCATACAGGCAGTTTTCAGATGTGATTAACCTTTACATCAACAGACTAAGTACAGCAGATGATCTTCCATAATGTGAGTGGGCCTCATCCAATCAGTTGAGGGTATTAAGAGAAAAAGTTTGAGGTTTCCCAGACAAGAAAGAATTCTCCTCAAGACTGCAACATAGAAATCCCGCCTGAGCCTCTACACTGCCGGCCCGCATTACGAATTTTTGACCTGCCAGCCCTCACAATCTCATCAGACAGTTTCTTAAATCAAGCTTGTTCCCCACTGTATTTCCCTTGTCAAATGGATGGATGGATGGATGGATGGATGGATGGATGGATGGATGGATGGATGGATGGATGGATGGACGGATAAGTAGACATAGATATATAGATATACACACAGAATATACACATACATAGAGAATATATTATTAATATCCTATTGGTCCTCTCGATTCTCTTTCTCTAGAGAACTGCAATACACTACCCTTAAATTGTAACTAATTACCTTTTTCTCTATCTAGTAAGAAAAAAAAATATTTTTATTTATTTATTTTTAAATTTTATTTTTGTTTAAAATATCACGGATGTCCCTTTTTCTCCCCAATGACCCGTTCCACCCCGCCCCACCCCTCTCCCCAGTCCCTCTCCCCACTATTGTCCCTGTCATGAGTTGTGCATATATGCATATAAATTCTTTGGTTACTCTCTCCCCCTCCACCCAGCCGCCCTCCTCCATCCCTCTGACATTCCTCAGTCTGATCTATGCCTTAACATAGACATGCATATTGTCACATTCAGACTACAGAGAAATTATAACTTGTTAGAAACAAAAGCCTGACTAGACATGTAGGTGCTATTTTGTTTAATTAGGGACCATAAAATACAAATCCCTACCTTCAAATAACAAATAATCAAATCTAAAAAAAAATATGAAAACCAGCCAATGAAGACTATCTACTTTCCTATCTGTCGCTGTGTCTAAAGGTACAGCACACATATTCTTTAATCACCTTGTAATCCTGTAGTACCTTTATATAGCAGAGAGCTTCAATAGAACAACACATTTAACTGTGGAATCCCTTTCTTTTGCCCATTTTTATCAGAACTTACAGTGTTACCAAGTGCTTTTTTGACATAATTAAAGTCTCAGGCACTGAAATATATTCAAAGCAATATGGAAACCAAGAAGAATGTGAATTTTCCCTGCCAGCAGCAATCTGCAATAGGGCCATATCTATACAGCCTCAACAGCTCCCCCCCACTGGGAAATAGCAACCTCCCTGTTATGGAGATGGCATTATTTTTCAAGATGATCTGCTCCATGTGCTGCTACTCAGCATGCTATCCATAACTCTCCAGATAAATTGAAGGGACTGAAAGATTTATGAACTCATGAATTCTTTTCTTGTAGGGAACCCCAGCGGAATTCGCCAGGGGATTTCATATGCCTATGTGAGGATCCTTTGGCAAAATAGAAAATATGTGGAAAGAGTAATGGGACATTAAACTCGCCTCCCATTTACTAGAAACTCTCTTGTAAATGTGTATAAGAGTAGCCTAGGACCATATTATATCCTGCTGGGTCGCACTATATCTTAAAAGGGGGCATATTTTGCATTGCTGACCACTGTAGCTTTTTCTTTATCAGTTTTACGTTGATTTTTTTGAAGGGATTATTTTCAATAACAGAAACTTTATACATTATGTAGATCTTATTCTGCCTATGAATTATCTTTGTCATAAAGATCAGGTGATCAATACATTAATAGATAATTGCAATATATTTACTTCAAAAATAACACAAAAATAAAGGACTAACAAAAATACACACTATTTTGTTTGAATGATATAATTATATCCTTATAATGAAACATTTTTCTTACAATATTTATTCAAAACAATTTTTCTTCTTCCTAAAGAATACAGTTCAGCCCGGCCAGGCGTGGCTCAGTGGATGAGCGTTGACCTGGGATCCAGGCGATCGGGGTTCGATTCCTGGTCAGGGCACATGCCCGGGTTGCGGGCTCAATGCCCAGTTGGGGGCGTGCAGGAGGCAGCCGATCAATGACTCTCTCATCATTGATGTTTCTCTCTCTCCCTCTCCCTTCCTCTCTCTGAAATCAATAAAGATATATTTTTTTAAAAAACATACAGTTCAGCCAAACTTATTAAATTACTTCCTCAAAAAAAAAAAAAAGACTGATAAGAGAATTTTTTTTAGAAAATTTTCAGCACATTATTTTGTATTTTGTAGGCACCATGGTTTTAGGCTACATAAAATTGATAAAGCATAAAAGCAGATTTTTCTCATTAGCCATATTTTATTTGAGTCTTCCCAGAGCATACATTTGTGAATTTTTACATAAAAATATATGCAATCCAACCTCTTAGCTGTTTGTCTATGGAAGCCAGTGAATTTATTCAAGAATTATTTTATGACTGTAGTCTTATGACAAGTTCTTCTCAGGGCTCAGGACCGTTTCAGAAATGAGTGTACCAAACCCTAGAGCCATGACTTAGGTTGGATAAACTCAAGTCTCAGTTGGCAGTTCTAGAACGTGCCTGTAACAAATTTGTTATTTCTCTTCTTCCACAACTAAGTTTTGTTACTTTAAAATTTCTATGTAAAATTAATTCTATAATTTAAATAATATTAATGTACCTTCAAAAAAAATTGTGAGGTGTGTCTGTGTGTTTGTGTGCATGTTTGTGTGTTTGTGTTTGAGAGGGAGGGAGGAAGAGAGAGAGAGAACATGGCTTATATATAGTGTTTGTTCGAGTACTACAAATTAATCAAGATGAGTGCTCATTTGGGGGTCTACAGATATAACTCCCTAAAAATAGTATAAAATCTATGGTATATAGTACATAACCTCGCACCATCCAGTTTAGACCCCCGATTATAAATGGTCACATATAGGGCAAAATAAAATTTTCTAAGTTTAGAATTCAATTAAATTGCTAAGAAACAACAAATTGGTAGTGCCTAAGATGGGTTTACATTTGCATTTGTTTTCTTGCTGTTGTGCTTGTTTGTTGTTTTAATTAAAGGATTTTTTTTACCTCAAGCGATAGTTTGGCAAGCATAAATACTGGGGAGGTTTCAGGTAATTGGGTGCATTGGCACTTATAGGCCAAAATACGTAGAGATTTTTCAAATTATCATAAAATGTATGTTCAGAATTAATACTGAATTCGTTGGACAGTATTTTTTTGTTAAGATATTAAGCTATAATCCTCCACTGCCTCATCCATCATCGTTTCCTCATTGTCAACAAAGAATCTCTAATAGTTCCATTTTCATTCTCTCTTTTGAAAGTACTTGAAGAATTGAGAAGTTCGTGTTAGAATGCTTTGGGGACTCTCTAGGAAATCCTTCCATCTCATTAGGCTTGATGCCCAGAAGCTTAGGAATGAAAATCATACAAAACATTTCAGATCAAGTCACAAAATCAGAATACTCTTATGGAGTGACAATAAAACTGAAGAGGGATTAAATAATAAACCAACATTCATCTTCACTTCAATATATTATTCTTTCTGCCATATCTTGGGACATAGCCAAGTACAGGTCTTTTCCATTCAACTACAGAAGAGAGCATGGAGACACAGAAAAATACCTAGGAAGAAGTGTATACAGGGAGTGTTCATACAGGAATAAGTAAGTGTTCATACAGGGAAAAAATGGAGGCTAGAACATCATGTTATCAGTATAAATAAAAATAAGATATCTATAACAGATTTCAAAGTCATTTCAAATACATTACATATAAAAAATAAGGTACAGGAAAATTAATCCAATATATCTGTATCTAATTAGAAGCAATAGAAATATCTGGATATCAGGATATTAGCAACAGACTCAAAACCAAGAGTAATGAATATGCACTGAAACCATGATACTGGCATAGAAATTTCAGGAAATTGGGATTTGTCTTGGGTATGTGGTTGGAAGAAAAATTGGCAGAGACACTAACTGAATCTGAAATGCAAGAATAATTCAACATGAAAGCTTTGAATGACAGAATTTTCCAAACTCCATCATTTTAAAGATGAAAAATTGAAATCTGAAGTGGTTACAAATGAATGTCCCTAGCCAAACAAATGAATTTACCAAGTAAGAATTAGATGACATTCTCTAACAGAACAAAGACTAACCTATGTTCTCTCCTAATTCAAACTCTATCCATACTCCAGGGTTCACCTCCAATCCCACTTCACTCCTAGGTTTCTATATCACATATACTCCCTTTTCTCTGGATTTAAGTATCATGTATTATCTTCATGAAGCATTTGCTATGTTGTACACTGGTAAGTCTTTCATGGGTGTATTTCTTACTACTACAATCAAAGATTCTTCTGAAGGACAACATCTTTTTAACTTTCCCTTAATACCTAGTGGAACTGTACATATTTAGGAGGCACTCAAAGAAAGCTTGCAGCTTGGATGAAATGAAAAAGGAACACTGCCATCTTTCAAGCCATCAAATTAAAGTTCTGAAAGCTTTTGCATTTTCAAAAATGATACCTTGGCTCCCACTTTATGTATATATTAAGAAAAAGCATTTTATGCAACATATGGCTCAACATGTTTCAATAGCCAGTAAAATGTTGATACATTTTATATAAAGTGCTGTTTCATTTTTTTCATTAAACTATGTGTTCTTTCTTTTTAAAATGTATCTCTTAAAAGGGGATATTTGTAAAAAAAAATAAAAATTATCTCTTTCCTTTTTTTTATTATTCCTAGTGAATTTTTCCCAGAAACTTTAAGGTCATTCCTATTTCTTCAGATAGCTCCTTGGAAGACTTAGATATCCAACTGTATAGGTGAAGTAAAATGTATATATTTCTACAATAGTTTAATATATTTTTATGTTTTTTGTGGTTTGTCCTCATTATCCACATAACGTTTTCTTTTCCCAAATGCTCAATCTTTTATTATGTCTGTTCATTCTATTTATGATTCATCACAATTATATGAAAAATAAACCTGTGATCAGGTCCATTTTTGCCTAGAAAGTACAAGTAAGTTAAATGTTCCCCTTGTGTACTAATCTACATGCACATCATTATTATTAGAGTTTTATTTATGGTTGGAGAAATTGATTTTACTAATTATTTAAGTAAAATAATAATGTGAATGGTAATTTCATAAAATTAATGAAAACCAATTATTTTATTCAGCAAAAAGAAATGACAGCTAAACAGCTGCCACATAGTAGGGCTAAACAGATATTTATTGAATTAATAAATGACTATTCAGAATGCAATAAAAATGTCAGCACATCGTTGTAATTTACTATGGATATTAATGTGCCATCTGACTCGTGTATGCTTTGTTCATTTAAGAATATCTACCATGATTTATCAAGCATTCATATTAATTTTAAAACATTAAACTTTCATGTTAATGTAGTGAATACTTATTATTTTTTCTCCAAATTAAAAATAATACTTTAAAATTATACTAGAGAGCAATCTAGAAGTTTATGTGTTGTGCTTTATAAGATAAATTAACTCATTCATTAATAAAAATAATATAAATTGAAACCTAATCACTGGGAAACGTACAATGTATAAAATAATGCACAGCATCTGTTTTGTTTAAACCTATATTATCACCAAACATTAAGTCTTAGTAATTTGCAGTTTAGGTTAACGATTGAGCACGCATTGCATATACTGAATAGATTTTCACCTTTTCAGCTGAAGAGTGTTCACCAGATGATAATTAGTACCTGCTAAGTGTTCTTCAGACTAACAGGATATCATCAAGAAATATCACAAAATGTTGACACAATGCTCATCCAGCTGGAGATTCCAAACAAGGCTGTTTTCACTGACATTTACTGTAAATTCTGGCTCTGCACCAGCTAGCCAGATCCTTTCCTTTACTCTACTGTCCACAGAAGAGAGCGAGAATGTGCTTTTTGTTTGTTCATCTAGTTTATCTCGTTTACATTGATTAGGAAGTAGAAAATACACATTTAAAGTTAAAACTGAATTATGAATAATAATTATTCTAACCATGCAACTTCATTACTTTATACATATCAAATATACTTATTTCCAAACATTTATTTCATTATTGCAGTTCACAAAAGGAAAAAAAAAATGAGCTAAAGTTTATGTAATAACTAGAATATATAGTCTGTGCAGAAACAAAATTTTTAGTTTTATTTACTGGTTTTGATCAAATTTTGCTAACTTGATTAGAGGAATAATACAGCTTAACTATGAAATTTGAATTTATATTAAAAAAATAATGAAAACAGAATGCATATAAAATCCATGTACTGAAGTCGTTACTAAATACATTCTAGAGTAAACCAAACACTGATAAACCGCTGAACACTTTTAGCAGAGAAACCACCTTTAAAATTCTCTAATTTAGAAAAAGTTTATTTTTGTCATTGTTTTATGGTAAAGGTGATGTAAGAAGCTTGAAGAAATCTGAGTTAAGAATGGCAATAAGCCACAGATATTCCCCAATATTTGCAATCCTGTCGAAATCTCCATTCATGCAGGTTTTCTTAACTTGGGGTCAAAGAATCATTGGGCTATGAGTCAATGGTTTCTCAACCAGGGGTGATTTTGCTTACCAGAGGACATCTGACAATATATGGAGACCTTTTTGGTTGTCATAATTCAAGGGGTTGGGTGCTATTGGTATCAAGAGAATTCAGGACAAGGGTACTAGTAACCACCCTTCTACAGAAAGGACTGCCCACCAGGCCAAAACATCTACAGTTCCAAGACTGAGCGACTCTGGGTGGGCTTTTAGAGGTATAGGATGGCCATTTGTACGCATTTGAACATGTGATTTTTGCGTTTGTGGATTTGTTTTCTTTTCATTTAAAATAATTTCCTGAAATGAGTTATAATATGAAGTTAAAATAATAATAGCAATGATATGAAAAAAACTATCAATTGCTTACACTGTACCCTGCACTAAACTGTTTTACGTAAATTTCCTTTTTATCCTCACAGTAACTCTAAGTAGTACAGATTCATTTCCATTTTACAGATAACAGAACCATATTTTTGAGAGGTTTGGTGAACTGCCTGAATACCCAATAGCTAGGAAGCAAATGAATCTACATTGGCCTGACTTTGAAATATATAGCTTTAAAAACTATACTTCCCTGAAGGGTGTTTATATAAAGATATCCTTCATCCTTGGTTTCACCCAAAACCAAGATTTGGTTATCAACTGGTAAGTCCAATTGGTATGAAGAATACTTTTGAACAGGTACTTTCTTCGCATCCATTAAGTTGCATGATTGATATTAGCAAACAGCATGTAATAATTTACTAATATTTACTAAGCATTTATTATGTGCCAGGCACAGTTTTAAGTAATTCACAAGTTTTATATAAGTGAATCCTCAAAACAACTCTTTATAAAATATGCAATATTGTTGTCACCACTTTATAGATGAGGGAATCTGCACAGGGAGGAAGCAATCTGTCCAGTCATACTTCCATGGTAGCAAAGCTGTGATTCAAAACTAAGCAGTGTGATTCTAGATGACACTATACACTACTATCCTGTTACCCTTGATCCAAGTACTACTCAACTAACTCGCCCCAGTGAAATGCACTATGGATGAAATATACATTACTTAAAAACTTGCTCAAACTGAAAAATAATATTTTAGATGAATTCCAGTTGGAATTCAATGCAGCTTCACACTTCATTCAGTATTTCATCATATAGTAAGGGAGCCAAGAATCTTAAAAGCTGACATTTGTATGCAGATTAGGCAATTACATTCCTTTCTGATAAGTGAAAGAATTATAACAACTAATCTAGAATCAAAATATAATTAAAACAATTCTGGTGGATTTAAAAACGATCAATTTAAAGCAGGAGCTTAAAAATGAAATGTTTGACCATGTCAACATAATTTTGCTGCATGATTCAGAAAGACTGTAAGTTATAACTTATAGTATAAGTGATATAGTTATAAGATTATGGCTTTTGTTTGTTTCATACAGTGAAGTGTATTTCCGAAGGATCATGAATAAGTATCTTGGGGGTGGGGGAGTGAGTGGGGAGAGAATATTCAAAAAACTTATATGCATATACGTATAACCCACGGACACAGAAAATAGTATGGGGAAGGCCTGGGGTAGGGGAATGTGGGGTGGAGGGGACCAATGGGGGGAAAAAGGGGACATCTGTAATACTTTCAACAATAAAGATAAGTTTTTTAAAAAGGAAACTAGTGAAATTAGAATAAGGTCTATATTTAGAAACAAAATTGCATAAATGTTAATTTAAAAATATTTAAATATTTTTATCTAAGGAGGAAAACTCATGTTTTACATTAATGTCAAAAGTAAACAAGGAATATTCACATTTAAAATAATCCTAAATAGATGCTTATGGGAATATATAGCTTTTTGCACTACCATTTTAAATATATTTGTTGTCATTTAAGTCAATAACCAACTTGGAGAGCAGTGTTGTGATTTTGGCATTCAGCATGATGTGCTAAAAACATTTTCAATTTGATCACGTTTTAAAATAAAATTTATTAGAAAAACCTTGTAATATATGTGTTTCTCATATTATGTTCTACAGAACAGCGATGTGAAGAGATACTTCTTAGAAAAAATATCCAATAAAAGTAGTTTGGCTAAAACTACGTATTTGGTAAAATGAATTTTAACGCTGTCATGTTAAATATTGAGAAGTCCTGTAATTAAAAACACAAACAAGCAAACAACAACTTCTATTTCTAAAACTTAGTTTTTTCTGTCAATAAAACCCTACTGAGCACCAAGTGTGGTTCAGGCACCACTTGGCCCTGGAGGTAAAGCTGGGTAGAAAACACGCAAGGTCCCCACTTTTCCATAACACTGGTGAGAGAACAGCAAGCATGACTAGAAGATAAAACATATCAGAGGGAAGAAATGGGTACGTCATGTCCAAACCCCGTCATGTCTGACTGAGGGTCCACCCAGGTGAGTGGCGGGGCAGGCTCCTGAGGTACCTTCCAAGCTGAGACCTGAATGACCAGAATGATGTTAGAATACTAGTCACTTACCTACCAGAAAGTTGGGAAACTCAGGTGCAGTATTATAGGTGAAAACAATGCGTGTCTACAATGAGCAAGTTGGTGAAGGAGACTGGGAGATGAGGCTGTGGCCCCTCAGTCCCGGGAGCACTGGAGGCTCTCCTGAAGTGAAAGCAAAGTCACATAACATTTAGTTTCTGCAGCCTGAGGAAACAGCCAGATGGAACATTCTGCGAGAATATTGTGTCCATTGCCTACATCCATATTAGGAACCCTGTTTTCTTCTCTAGTTGCTTTTATTTCCTACCTTGATAGATTTACCTGCTAGATTATAAACTCCTTGAGAACAGGGATTTTTTATTTTTGTCCTAATGGATCCCAAGAACCTAGAACAATGTATACTAAGTACTCACGAAACATTAGTTATATCAATGAATAAATATCATCTGCTCTAAAAGAGCAAGAGGCAGTTTCTTCTAAATAGCAATTTTAAAATGTAATTTTAATTCCTCTCCACAAATGTGGAGTAAAGGTGCTAATTAGACAGTTAGGGGTACATTATTTGAAGACAGTAGCTTTCTAAAATTTCCCCATAGCACCTGGCCGGGCATCGCTCAGCAGCTGAGCATTGACCTAGGATCTAAGAGACTGCAGTTTGATTCCTGGTCAGGGCGCATGCCTGGGTTGTGGGCTCCATCCCCAGTCGGGGGCCTGCAGAAGGCAGCCGATCAATGACTCTCTCATCACGTATTGGTCAGTTAATCAAAAGTAATTTATAATGTGCATTCCCAAAATATTTTGTTTTCATTGATACATGTATATTCATATGTCAGTCTTAAAAGAATAAGGCACCTTCTGTTGTTAGCAAATGTGACTACTGACTAAAGTTCCACACTCTTTCTTGCACCATGTAACGCTCCAATTAAGATTACCAGACATTTAGTTTCTGATTCTTCAAAGTGGAATGATAATTTAAAGACATTTGTGAGGCATTCTGAGTATAGAATGCATCTAGATTTTATCATTTTCCTGCAAATATTTTACAGCTACTTCATCTACATCTAGTTAAACATAATTATTTTTAACGATTCCCTTTATCAAAGAGTTTCTAAGCATTCAACATTGTTTCTGTAGAAACAAGTCTCTTTTTATCACACTCATTTTAACTGACTCTGCTCATCTGAAAATTCAACTGACAGGAAGAAAAGTCATGTACATATTAAAGAGAAATGTACTGCATGCTGTAGGCACCAGTTAGAATTATTTTTAAAGGAAATAAAGAGTACTTTTCAAATATAGGTCAGCTAAAAAAGCTTCTTTTGTATTAGCATTGTATAGATTAGCTTTCCCCATAACACCATTTCGGGAAATGCTGATCAGGGGTGATCAAAGTGCTCTATTATTTTACTAGTGGAAATTACCTACGCCAATTGAAAGTTTTATTTCCCCAAAGGGGATGTTCTGTTTTTTGCATTTAAATAGTTCTATTCTTCTAATGAAAAAGGGAAGGAAAATCTGTTTCCAAAGTTAAATAGTATATGCTTATATAAACAACCTCACATATTTTTAAAATATTAAGCATTTTGATGACTATAGCTAGTCAAAAGAAAACAGACAAAAAAATACACCGTGTAGACTTTGAGTTGTCTTCACTTGAATATTCTGCTATATTCCTTGAACAACTGCTACATAAGCACTTCTTTGTACAAAGAATTATCTCCCTCTGACTTCCTATCTCCCAAATTAATTGTACAATTGGCTAAAGAACCAGCATTAATATTCATTCTTGCCTGGTAATTTCTTGTTTTGAGATAGAGAGTGAAATAAAGAAGGCATCAAAGCAAAGAAAGGACAAAAGAATGACAATGAAAAAAGAACATGGCAATAGCGTAATAGTGGAAGAAGACGAAGCAATTTTCACCTCATTATTGCTTCCCTAATGTTCTTTTTCTTCAGTGATTTCATTTCTTCTTAGGCTTTTCCATTATTTACTCTGTGCACATTTATTCAGTGGAAGTGGGTAAGTGATGGGGAGTGGAGCACAAAACAGGAGACAGCGGCCCCTGGAAGCAGAGGTATCACTAGCTATGAGAGGCATGCTTAATACGGAGACCAAAATGAAACCAGGGTTCTAGAGTCCCTGGAAAATAAAATAAAACCTGTAACTTTGACTAGTTATGTTCTGATAGTCAGTAACCTGAAGAAAAGAGTGTTGAACAAGAACTCGGACTAAGTTGCAGTCTAATGTTTGATATTTCTAAGACATAATTATAGTTCATTACCAATATGTCTTAAACATCTAAGCCTATGTTTATTCATTTGTAAGACTGGAATATCAACACCTGTTCTAAAATAACATAGATGATATGATATTTCATGGTACAATTATAATTTTATAATTATGAATTTTAAATTTTAATTCAATATTTATAAGATACATTTACAATCATATCTTGATTTCTACTTTGATGTGATTATTTACAGTCTATTATTAAATACTGAAGGCTTTTTAATATAGAAAAATTAATAATATAATTAAATATATTTTAAACTGTCATTTTTGGTTTTTTATTTCCATTTTCCTACAATGTCCTTTACTGTTTATTTTCAAAGTAAAATAATATATATGGAGACCAAATCATTTTATATTAATATTTAATTTTTAAACAATATAAATATTTTATAATATTTATGACTCAATTATTTTTAATAACTTAAATAGCCCATGACACCCATGAAACATTTACCAATGTATAGATTTCTCTGATGATGAGGTAATCATCATTCAAAATGCCAATATTTTATTTATTAGAAAACTTTCTTCTTGAACATAAAGAAAAATTAGAAGAAAGTGTACCAAAGTCTAAT
Source organism: Miniopterus natalensis (assembly GCF_054644295.1). NCBI lineage: Eukaryota > Metazoa > Chordata > Mammalia > Chiroptera > Miniopteridae > Miniopterus > Miniopterus natalensis. Next base: position 44,517,022 of record NC_142089.1, read on the forward strand.
TTTTCTATAGATGAAAAACAAGAACTTATATATTTGTCTGTTTTAAGATTATTTATGTTAACATCATAAATTTAAAATTTATACTACTGTATCAAATAAATTTTAAGTATATAGTCAATTGTCATTTATTCATTAACTAGTTCAATAACTGTACATAACATTTTTTCTTAATCAAAAGTTGTATAACTACAACATTAGTACCAATTTATGTACACTCTATTATGTCAGATTTTTTCACTAAGCTATATTAAATCTAAACTCTTGGATAACATTTGTTTTAATTATGCATGACTGATGATAGTTGTTTGCCTCTTTGAACAGTAACATACCTGCTAATACCAACTGAAAATAATATAAAATAGATAGTAAAATGACTTTCGTTTAAAAGATAGTTTTTGTTAGCCTTTAATTTTAATTTTGTGGTACTAAAGTCAATCAGCTTTTATATTGCCATGCAATTTTAGAGCATATCAAACTACTTCTTTTGAATTTTCTCTAAGAAAAATAACTGAGATAAAAACATCACAATTTAACTTAACAATTAGGAATTAATTTTGATCCTAAATTATGTCTCTAATTTACTAAGAAGTAATGAATCAGTGCTTAAATTAGTTTAAGGAAATGCCAGACACTATTTATTGAATCAGTCCATACACTACTTATTGAATGTCCCCTAAATGTCTGGTAATATATACACCAGGCACTGGAAAACCAAAAACTAAGGACTCTGTTTTTAAATCTCTAAGGAATTTAATATGAATTATACCCATTGGAACTTATAAGATATTTGGAAAACTTCCAATGAACTGCCTTCTTAATTTTATAAATTTAAAATTTTTCTTATTAGGCTATAGGCATTATCATTATTGTCTTGAAACAATATTCATCACAATTCTCTGACTATGACTAAACTTATCTGATTGGTCCTATCAGATTGAAACTTAATTCTTCTTCCCACTTATGATACACTATTTTATAATCCTCCGCTTTAAAACAAATAGGGGAGGGGGAGAAACACTACAGCACCATTCACTCTAGAATTTGAGTATTTTATTTCATCAAAGCCCCCCAAAATCTTATTTTCAGGTAGTGTTACATTTTAAAAAATAACACATTGATTGATTCCTGATATGATCTTTGGTGAGAATATTTTCCATCCATGTTATTGTAGCAACATAATGTTATTGATATTAACATTTTCTGGCAACATGGTAGCAATATCTATAGAGCACACATGTCCCCCTGCCTCAAAAAATTTCTGCTAAGTTATTGATATAAGACTAAAATTAACACTAAGAAATGGAGATGTGATACATATTTACCTTAACATGTATTCCAAATAAAATTTGTGTAAAAATATGTGAATTGATAGCTAACTATAATGAATTAACAAATTAAGTACATATATATAGCATAAGTAGATACACTCAAACTAAACATGGAAAGGACTGTAATGAAAAGAAACTAGTGTTTTGTATACTTATTTACTCATTTCCACAAATATTTTTCTACTCACAAAGCCTATCTAAGGCCCCACGTGATATAAAAGCAATAAAGGTAACAGTTCTGCCTTCAAAAAGTCTAGTAAACTACAGGTGTTTTATAAAACATGTATATAAATAACTAAAATACAAGGAAGGAACTGTGCTCACCAAACACATTTCGATAAATCCATCATTAATGCAAGAAAATTGTTTGGGCTTACAAGTCCTGACGTAAACAAATTTGCGAAGATGTAAATATATGTATATATTTCGATATATATATTTGGGGATATACATTTCCATGTGTTTGAATTTTTGCTTTAAAATTTTCAATTCTGAGCAATTACAAAAGTTCCCTGAAAAAAAAATTCACATTGAACTAAATTTAGAAAATGAATAGAACTTGGAAATTATTGAAGTTATTCTGGAAAATCAGCTGACCAGGAGAGGAAAGTCCCACAAAAGAGGGGGCCATAGCAAGAAGTCCTATCTGAAATAAAGAATAATTAATGAGCCCTGGCCGGTGACTCAGCTGGTTGGAGTGTTGCCCCAGCACACCCAAGGCTTGCAGGTTTGATTCCTGGGGCAGGGCACACACTAGGCTTTGGGTTTTATCCCCAATCCCAAATAGGGGAGCCCGCAGGAGGCAACCTATCGATGTTTCTTTCTCTCTCTCTCTCTCTCTCCCTCACACACCTCTCTAAAAAAAAAAATCAATAAAAGCATATCCTCAAGTGAGGTTTAAGAAAAGAAAAAGTAAAAAGGAATAATCAATGAAAGAAATTCCTGATGCATGGTTGAGAATGTAGGAGTGAGAGCATTACCAGAGAATCTTGAATTTGGCTGCTGTCAGCTAACCCCCTAAAATATTACTAAAGGTCTATTGTTAATAATATTTATAAAAATCATAACAGCTAACATTTAATGTCTATTTTGTACCAGGTATGATGCTATGGAGGTTACAAAATTTATCTCATTTAATTCTCACAACGTAGGTAGGTACTACTTTCAACAGCCCATTTTATATAGAGCTAACAACTTAAATCAATTTCCTGGTGCATTCAATGATTCAAAGACATATGACACTATTTTTAAGGGCCCAATGTAAATACATATGTGTAAGTAGCTGAAAGTAGGAAAGTGATGAGGATATTGAAGGGTTTAAATGAGCACAATATTCTTGTACAGGAGAAGAAAGATGGTAGGGAGTTTAATGTAAATAAATTTACAAAAATTTGCATTTTAGTGATCTCTCCATATAAACAATATGTAAATTGCATGCTACTTGAAGCTAGGTGATATAGGAAAGTCTAGATATTGTCTAGCAGAAACCAAGTGATTTTACATATCAAATGTTAAGATAATTTTTAGAATGCCCCAAGAAAAGTCAGAAAATCAGCTCATCAATCATTGAGGTAGGAGGCTCAGGAGAGTTCAGAAAATGAACAAAAGCATGGAAGTACTACTTTAGTGAAGAATTACTTGCAGAAGAATATCAAATATCATTTGCTTTGCTTGTCAAACAGGATCAGGTGGTGATTATGAAGGGTTCCTTACATATATTACCATTCCAACAAAGAAAAATGATAATGCAAGTATACCGATAAGTGTAGGATTTTAAAAGAAACACATAATATTGGCAAGAAGGTTTTGAGGCCAACAGAGGAAGCTGTGAGAAAGAAAATATACTCTTCATGGACATTCAGGATATGTCAAAAACTGGCAAATGTAGGGGGAGGTCCATGCACAAAAGTATTAAAAAGAGGACATTATGAAGGTGAATCATTTCAGATGACATAAAAATGAGCCCAAGAAGTAGAAACAAGTGAATGAGACGGTCATCGCATGTTCCGATTACCTCTACTTTTCAAAGAAAGCTGCCTTGAATTCAAAATAGGGAAGCCTCAGAAGTTATTAGAGTAGAAATAGAATAAAGAAAGCACCATATAACATGTAACTAATTCCTTTAACTAGATAGCCCTGGCCGTAAGTCACAGCTGTATGAAAGGATGGATGAGGGAGGCAGAGAGAAAAACATTGAGACTGAGTGTCACCTGTGCGCTGAATACTGCTCAGGACCCATTCCCGTAAGTCATTACTAGGATTCACAATAAGCACAGTATAGGGTAGCCATCAGTATTTCCATTTTACCAACAATAAAACTGAGTCTCACAAAAACCAAATAACTGGCTTGTGACCAGAGAGCTAATAGATGGTAAAATGTCAAACATAAGTTCTTTACACTGTTTAAGAATACAGCTTGAACTACAATGTAAATTCAATAGAAGGGACCTTATCTCTTATCACTGTATCTCAAACTTATAAAAAGTGTCTACTATATGACAGAGACTCAATAAACATATGCTGAAAAATGGTGAAGGAAGGTCTGATAAAACATGCTCCCTATTAAAAAAAAAAAACAACTACATTATAAAAGAAAAAATAAATTAAAAAAAGAAAAAATCAAGTATTCTAGAATTTAGTAAACATATTCCATACAAATACCAATATGCAAAGTTCTGTGAAGGATTTGTGATAATATAAGTGAAAGACTGTTATATAAGATAATGGCTGTTATATTCCTTTGTAGAATCAAAATAGATAACAATATACTGTAATGTAAAATTGATAGAATAAACATTATAAAATGGAAAGGTGTAGGAATTCAAAATTCAGAAAATAAGCAGTTAGAATTGGACTAGAGAGGACTGAAAATGTTCTTGAAAGTTATGAGACAAAAAGAGGACTTCATATTGGGAACACTTAGGAGAGCCAAGGAATAAGACACTTACTCTCCTCTTAGGGACACATGTAAAATGTGTAGAAGGTAAATACGAAAACACATTAAAGAAGATTCTTGGCCCAGCCGGGTGTGGCTCAGTGGTTAAGTGTCGACCTAGGATCCAGGTGATCAGGGTTCGATTCCCGGTCAGGGCACATGCCCAGGTTGCGGGCTCAATCAATGACTCTCGCATCATTGATGTTTCTATCTCTCTCTCCCTCTCCTTTCCTCTCTGAAATCAATAAAGATATATTTAAAAAAAAAAAAAAAAAAGAAGATTCTTCAATTACATAAAAATAAGTTTTCATTCAGTTAGGCTACAAAATATACAGTATACCTCTATCCAGCTAGCAGAAAAAGACAGCCCGTCTAATTCCAGTATGTTTAATTTCATACACTGAATGCAATTAAACAAGACTTTAACATATTACTGATATGTTTGATGAAAATGGAATAAAACCATGTTTTTTAGATTCCTGAATTTTTTTTTATTTTCCCATCTATCTTGGAAAATAATGGTGCTTGTACCCTAGGCCACCTAACTCTTTTCAAAGGAGAATCTAAATCAGTTTGATTCACTGTTTAGAGCTATACCAGAATTAGAATTCAAATGATTAAACTGGGGACTTGGAAAACTACAGCAAGCAACTACAGCTTTTCCTTTTTATTAATGACTACAGTGTACAAAAAGCCCCAGGAAATACTGTGCCTTAAAAAAAATAAATAAATAAGCATGGGCTTTGGAGACACACAGGCCTAAGACCGAATTCTAGGTATGTCATTTACTACCTGTATTAAAGTCCAGAAAGTTATTCATCTTCCATGAGTTTGTTTCTCCACTTATAAAGCAGAAAAATTGTAGGCTGCTGTGAGGGTTCAGTAAGTAACCGATGTATGATGCCTAACCATAAACGATGTCCAAAAGTTGTTTTTTCTCTTTCATTATCAGTAACATAATTATTAGGGATAAAATCACTTTGGATGGAAATACTTTTCTTAGAATATATAGAGTTTTAGATTGGGCAAAAAAGAAAAAAAAAAAGAGGAAAAACTCATGGACATGCACAACAGTGTGGTGACTTCTGGGGAGGGGGGTGGGGGGATGAACGGTGATGGGAGGAAACTTGACTTGGGATCATGAACACACAATACAGTGTACAGCTGATGTGTTGTGAAATTGTGCACCTGGAACCTGTATAATTTTGTTAAGCAGGATCATCCTAATAAATTCAATATAAGGGGGAGGGGGGTGGAATTCACTAATTTCCACTCTAATAAATGCTTATTACTATCTAATATATGCTCAGTACTTTATCTCATTTAAAATAATTTAACATGTTTCTTCAAATATATAATGCACATTCTTATTTTTTATCACTGTCAATTTAGCAGTTTTTAAAATTCAGATGGTGCTCAATAAATGTTAACAACGGAAATAAGCAATAAATTTAAATTTGCTTTGACCTCCTCTTAGTGAGAGACAGAGATAGTAGAAAAATCAGGAGGCTTTGGATAAAAGGACCTAAATTTGAATTCTGGCTCAGGCACTACCTGTTCTCCCTGGAGCAGATTATCTTACCTTTCCAAGCCTGTGTTTACTTGACTATAAAACCAGAAAAGCAATACCTTATTGCATACTGCTGTGATGGAATGTCCTATAGAGTAGGTACGCAATGAGAGTTGAATCTGAATCATGGTGTTGAAGGCTCTATCATGATTATGAACTTAAATCATTCTGCTGTACTTTTAGCAAATACAGAGAATTAGAGCAAGCATACACACTTTCTGAGCTTGAGTTTATTGTCTATGGATAAAATGGCAATACAGACAGAAAGTTCTTGCAATGCAGTCTGCCTTTGACTGTACTGCCTTCAACATAACATATAGATGTCATAGGATCCATAAAGGCATAGAAATCCTGACTAATTATTTACTACCACATCTAGAATACACAGTTGGCTATATTTTTTTAATCTAGCCCTCGTTGTGGTTTTAATTTGCATTTATCTGATGATTAGTGATGTCGAGCATCTTCTCATATGTCTCTTGGCCATCTGTATGTCCTCTTTGGAGAAGTGTCTAGTCATGTCCTTAGCTTATTTTTAATTGGATTCTTTAGTTTTTTATGTTGAGTTTTAAAACTTCTTTATAAATTTTGGATATCAGCCCCTTATTAGATGTATCATTGGCGAATATGTCCTCCCATTCAGTGGGTTGTCTTTTCATTTTGCTGACGGTTTCTTTTGCTGTGCAAAAACTCTTTAGTTTGATGTAGTACCATTTATCTACTTTTTCTTTTGCTTCCCTTGCCTGAGGATGTATATCAGAAAAAAATATTGCTACAAGAAATGTTCGAAATTTTATTGCCTGTGTTTTCTTCTAGGATTTTTATGGTTTTGAGTCTAACATTTAAGTTCTTTAATCCATTTAAACTTTATTCTTTTGTGTGCTGTAAGAATGTGTCCTAGTTCCTTTTTTTTGGGGGGGGGGACATATATGTCCAATTTTTCGAACACTATTTATTGAATAGACTATCTTTACCCCATTGAATGTTTTTGCCTCCTTTTGCAAATATTAATTGCCTATAAAGACAATTATGGGTTTGTTTCTGGGATCTCTATTCCATCCCATAAATCATCTGTCTGTTTTTATGCCAGTACCATGCTGTTTTGATCATCTCACACCTGTCAGGATGGCTGTCATCAATAAGTAAAAAATAAGTGTTCCGAGGATGTGGAGAAAGGAACCCTCATGCATTGTTGGTGGGGATGCAGATTGGTGTGGCTGCTGTGGAAAGCATTATGGAGTTGCCTCAAAAAATTAAAAATAAAACTGTCTTATGACCCAGCACTTCCACTTCTGAGAATTTATCTAAAGAAGCCCGAAACACTAATTCAAAAAAATACATGAACCCCTATGTTCTTTGCAGCGTTATTTACAATAGCCAAGATTTGGAAGTAGCCCAAGTGTCCAACAGCAGGTGAGTGGATAAAAAAGCTGTGGGACATTTACACCATGGAATACTACTCAGCCATAAAAAAGGAAACCTTACCCTTGGCAACAGCATGGATAGACCTGGAGGGCATTATGCTAAGTGAAATAAGCCAGAGAAAGACAAGTACCATATGATTTCACTCATATGTGGAACCTAATGAACAAAACAAACAAACAAAATAGAAACAGACTCATAGATAGAAAGCAGGCTGGCAGCTGTCAGAGGAGAGGGGCTTTGGGGAACTAGGTAAAAAAGATGAAGAGATTAAGTTAAAAAAAAACAAACACAACTCATAGCTGCAGACAACACTATGGTGATTACTAGAGGGAAAGGGGGAGGTAGAGGATAAAGGGATAAATGGTGACGGAAGGAGACAACTTTGGGAGGTAAATACACAATATAATATACACATGATGTATTACAGAATGTACACCTGAAACCTATATAATTTTATTAACCAATGTCACCCCAATAAAGCCAATAGCATTTTAAAAATAACTCTAGCCTTTTTATTAACTACTGTGTTCCAATGTTGTCATCAGCTGGCCTCTTCCATTCTGAACTCTGCCACAAATGTTAAACATCACCCTCTGACTCTTCCACTGCATTGCACTTTCCAGTCTCTCGTGTTTTTTCTCTTCCATCTCTTCTCATTTCTTCTTCTGTTCTTGATATTTCATGTGACCACCTAGTTACAGTGATGTTTTACTTCTGGTAAATGAATCAAATCACCATCTGTCTGTTGAGCATAAAATCTATGGTTCTAGTGCTATTGACTGCTGCCGGTCTGCATCCTAATAACTGAAACCTCTTTTGGTGTGTTTCAACTTTCAGATTTGGAGTCATTTCACTTGCTATTGTGTTCAGCACAACAAATACAAGTTGCCCATTAAATAGAATCTTAAAATATAAAGTGTCGAGAGTTTGGCTATTGCTGCCTTAGCATCCATTTTGTGTGGCTGAAAGGCCAGCAGGGACCTTGAACTGACATCAGCCCCTCTTCAGGTCATACCCTAGATAATAGCCTGAAGAGTAGCCAGTAAATAAATTTAAGTTCCTGATATCACTTCTCCAGTAGCTCTTGAGAGTAGCCTCCCCTGCCTCTCTTGATGTGCCTTCTCTTTGCTCTTCTCTTAGATAATCTACTGCCCCCCCCCCACACACACTTTTTATGGTTTCATTTGACCAATCCAGCTTTGGCCAGGAAGCCCTAAAGCACTCTACCCAGGGACCTTAATAAAGGCATATGTCCCAGGTCCTGCACTTTCTCTGCCTGCTTCTGCCCCTTGGACTCCTCGTGTGGCCCCTGGAGGCATGCCATGTATCTCCTCTAGGACCTGTGAGCAATAAACTTCTCTATATAAATTTCTCTTGTGGTCTTTTATTGAATTGGGGCTCACAATCTGACCCCAGAGAACTACTTATCAAATGTTATTTTAACAAAATCACTATATATATACACATATATATACATATATATGTATATATATATACTTATATATATATATGCACACACACATATAAATACATATACACACATATATATATTGAATATATATATATATATTCAACAAATAACTTACAATGATTTCACATGTAATTGGCACAGTGATTTAAATGGGGAAAAACAGCCCAGCCAGCGTGTTCCGTGTTTGAGCATCAGCCCATGAACGAACAGTTCACTGGCTCGATTCCCAGTCAGGGCACATGCCTGGTTTCAGGCTCAATCCGCAGAAGGGGACGTGCAGGAGGGGGCCGAACAATGTTTCTCTCATCAATGTTTCTATCTCTCTATCCCTCTCCCTTACTCTCTCTCTAAAATCAATAAAATTGTATTTAAAGAAATAAAAATAAATGGGGGAAAATATGCCCATGTCAGTAATTAAATAGTGCCAACTAATTTCGGATTGCTGTCAGGGGAAGAAAAGAAGCACAAAATCATTAGCTAATATAAAGTGAGTGCTTACTGTGTGATAGGTACTGTGTTAGCATTTTAAAAGCATTTCTTACATCATCCGTGCAGTTTTGCTAGGGAGGGTAAGGAATTTGTTCAAGCCACGTAGCCAGTAAGTAGAGAAATAGAAACTAAAACTCTTATCACTCCTATTCTGGATACCTCAAAGCGTGATGGTTTTTCAATGCAACTAAACAATTACAATAAAATATAAACTCTGTGCATAAGCAAAAGTAACTCCATATATCTATTTCATATTAAAGATGTATGAGCCAAAAATTGATCAATGACATGTTCTCCAGAAGACAAGTGAGCAATTATTCAAAGACTTATATATAATTTCCTTTTATGAACATATTTCAAAAACATTGGTCCCTGATCACGCTGCAGGCCAAGGTACAGAGCTACCATCTATCTTTTAAAATAAACATAAATGGACTAGTAACCTGGTAGGCAGGCATATACCTGAGTGTAAAATATGATTTTAAAACTTCAATTTGTATAGTGTATATCACTTCATCATGGGAAGGATGTAGGTTTAGCATTATTCCAATTATCAAATAAAGTATTTAAAGTGAAATTCATTCCTTTTCATTGTAATTCTTCCAAACAGTACAATTTGTGGGCTTAATTTTTGTCATCCCAGTAATCTAAAATTTTAGGGAATTTTATTAGAAATCACACACATAGTATAACATATTTACATTTCTTCCTTCCTCCCCCTTTCCCTTCTTCCCTCTTGCCTTCAATTCCTACACCCAACATTCAGGTTTTGAGCACTAATAATATGTCAAGCAATATGTTAAGCAGCAGAAATGCCATTTTCTATTCAGCTGATCAATTACCAAGATATTAATTTAAAAATGGGTTACTCACAAATCAAATATACCTAAGTATGTTCTCCTATGAGAAATAGTATATCTGTAAGATTAGAGGAACTTTATGACCCCTTTGATTTATTGACTTAATATCCCAATACAATAGTATGTAATGTTTCTGGAGAGACGATACAGGCAATACTCTCTTGCCTTCTGATTACGGCTCTTATGTTCACGATATCTCCTAAATCCTTTTAATATCTCTAAATTTAATTTAGTTCCATGAGAGGAAAGGAGTTTCTGAAGACAACAGAACACATTTTTCCCATGGCCCTTTAAATCAGCCAAAGCCTTTCAATGCTTTATGGCAGGAACTATAGCTTTAAAGAGACCCTATTTTGTAGCATGAGCATGGACACTAACCTGTGTCCAAATGACTTAGTGAAATATGGTAAAGAATAATTTAGATCTGGACTGAAAAGGGTTATAAACATCTCCCTTAAATTGAACAAATTACCAGCTATCCAGAAAGTATCATATATTGGCTTCTGTTCAGGAGAGCCACACTTAATGTTGGCAACACTGCCAAATTCCTGCTTTCTTACGTTCCCCTTTTCCTAGAGAAAGTGATGAAAAGGCCAGTCCCCATGCCAGCTGGATGCTTAAGAGCATCCAAGGTCCTCCCTCAGGATTCAGAACTTGATATGGCTTAGAAACCACTACGCTAATAGATAACCTCCCCAACGTTATAAATCAAAGCCATATGACCGCATTAAAATTCTATCAGCGGTATCAATACCCTGTGGTTTATAAAGTACTGTTGCCCTAACTCTGGGAGACATTTGGAACGATGCAAAAGTCCTGCCCTGGTCTGGGGTATGTAGCTACTTCTCACAATTGAGAGCCATTCATCTAGAGCAAATAGCCAATTCTACCTCTTTACTTTTATTGATGTTATTCAATTGAAACCTTACGAGAAAGGAAGAAGAGGCTCCAGGAGTTGAGGTAGGAACAGAAAAATAAATAAGTAAATTGCTGTTTTAATATGTTCCTGTTATCTGTTGATTATAATTGCAAATAGCAGAAGCCTTCCCATATGATTTTAAATATTTGGTCTTCTTAAAATTACAGTTACATTTCATAATCTTACAATACGTATTCCATTGCATTTCAAACTTTCCCTTCTAAAACCCACAGTAAGAAATACATCGAAAATCTTGACACAACACACCACACTCCCCACACACACCATAAAAGTTTAATCAAATACTTTACTTAGCTTTATTATGTATAATGATTTATACTCTATTTTAATAGGTTTTATTTTTTAAAATGCCTTTAGTATCCAGTACTTTTTCTTCAAGACACACTGTAGGTTGTATCCTACAATTTAAAGACACTGAATGATTCCAATGTGTCTTAACCCATTAGAACTTTTGCAGGAATTACTTAAGACAGAGGCTATTCATATATAGATTCAATAAAAACGTACTTAATCACTATAAGCATGCAGATCCAACACAGCATGAAAGATGTTACAATTATTAAAAGCTGAAAGAATTGATAAGCTAAAGAACAAATACATTTATTCTTTTGTTTATCTTTCTGTGGATTCATTAATTAAAAAATAGTGGATGTCACCCTGATATATGCAAAGTTTTCTGTTAAGGCCCTAGGGATAGATGAACAACAGCTGTAGAGCTTATGAACTCAGATGTTTTGTCAATCAAAATTAATACAGCTAAGAACAAAAAGTATATTTTAACAAAGGATCAAAAAATACTACTACTATTAAATTTCTTTGATATCTCATAAATTAACCACATTTTTAGGTACAGTGAACTAATTAAAATCCAATCTGAGAATGATTATAGCCATCTCGAAAAAGCTTATATTTTACTCTCTAGTAGTATGGGAAGTTGTTTTCATTGATGAGTTTGAAAAACATAAAACACGTGATAAAACAGCATATGACCCAATTTAAAATTTCCTTTACAAAAGCCAAAAGGCAGATAATGTTATGCTCCTAGGGGAAAGCAGAATGGTATATTTTATTTTTTCTTGTACATAAAAAGTGTCAATAATAATCTGTAAAAACTTTAAGACAGAATGGCACAGATCAGTAAATAACTTCCCACCCAATTAGGAATCCTTTCTTGCCCAGCTGGGCATGGCTGAGAGGTTCAGCATCGACCTAGGATCCAGGAGATCAAGGTTCAATTCTGGGCAGGGCACATGCCCAAGATGAGGCTCCATCCCCAGTCAGGGGCATGCAGGAGGCAGCGAACAATGACAACTCTCTCATCGTTGATGTTTCTATTTCTCTCTCTCCCTCTCCCTCCCTCTCTCTGAAATCAATAAAGATATATTCTAAAAAAAAAAAGAAAGAAAGAAATCCTTTCTTGAGCATCTTTGAAAGAGGTTCATTTCATTAATGACGATTTTCAATGAAGATCTTTCCTGTGGAAGTGCAGAGAAATGTACCAAAAGTATGACTTTATGATGACTGCTTGTTTATACTGGAGCCAGACACCTAAACAAATATCTTTCAGAAAGTATTTTGAAGAAGTTAGGGAAAAGGTTCCCCACATCATCTAATAGTCAAGAGGGAGAGCAAATTCAAAACAAAACAAAACAAAACAAAAACAATATCCACTAATAAAGATTCCCTTAGCTATTCTATGTAAGCTATGTGATGTCATAATGCCTTAATTTATGCTAATTGAACAGGATAGGGTAGAAAGTGATTTGATTTCTAATCAAAAGATTCAAATGGCTTGTGAGGCTAATTTCTGCAGTGGTCAAATACTTCAATACCTGAAATATGGGCATTATTATGGTCATTTACTTCATAAAATACTGAAAACTCCTTGGTATTAAGTTATATAAAAGACAGACCTTGAATTCCTACTGATTTAAATAGGCAATACTGTAAGAATTATCTCAGCATTTTGATCATATATCCACAAGCAGAATTTAACCCTAGTTTTCTTTTGCTCAGTCAGAAAAAAAAAAACAATATTAGTGAATTTTGCCGATATATATCTATTAACTTCTTTATTTCCCCTCCCTTAGCAACATTACATATTTTTATTAAAATTATTTATTCAATTATAAATTTAATCGAATATTTATAAATTTGTTTTAATCTCATCATAATTTGTGTGTGGGGGGGGAAACAAATATCCATCTTTCTTTTTTGTAATATGCCCCAATGTTGCTATCCAATGCTAGCAAGTGACATTATTGTGCCACGGGCAAAGTAGTAATTTAATCAGATATAACTGAAATCACTAAAACTATTACTTTTCACTTTGCATTAATCAGATCCCTACCAGAAAAACTTAAAGCAACCTGGATATTTAAACTGAGGGAATTTAATGGAGGGAACTGATTACAAAGGGATGGGAAAGCTGAGAAGCAGAACCCAGCAGTTGGAACAGCAGGGAACCGTTACTGCTCCCAGCATGAAAGAACAAATGGGTGAGGCATGAACAGAAGGCCAAGCGCCAGTTATGGGTGGAAGAAGAAACAATGAGGTTCCAGTGGGAGATGGAGACACTGTTGGACATTGCCCAAGGCGATGAAGGAGGGGAGAAACAAACACCCTGGCTCTCACTCATGTCCTCCATTCTCCCAAAACGACCTGGCACTGGCCAACCACAGCCTAAAGACATAGAAGACTGAGAAGTGTGGCGGAGGGGTTAGCTCCACCATCTAGCTCCAATAGCACAGAGTAGCAGAAGGCTGAAGGTTGGGTCTGGTCACTCAAGCCCAGAACTGTCACATACAGCATGTAAACATTTCTTGGAACTCTTCAGAAGTCAGGTATTGCAGAATTAACTTATTTCGTGGAGCTGTTTAATTACAAAGCCAATCTATTTAAAATAAGTACTTCAGTATGTAGGTTCTTCAAAAAATTAAAAATGGAGCTGCCTCCAGTGATCCCACTTCTAGGAATATATCCTAAGAATCCTGAAACACTAATCATAAAGAATATATGCACCCCTATGTTCATAGGAGTTCAATTCACAATAGCTAAGATGGAAACAGCCCAATGCCCATCAGTAGATGAGTGGATGAAAAAGCTGTGGGACATTTACACCATGGAATACTACACAGCTATAAAGAAAAAGGATCTCCTACCCTTTGGGGCAGCATGGAAGGACCTGGAGAATATTATGCTAAGCAAAATAAGCCAGGTAGAGAAAGACAAATATCCTATGACCTCACTTATATGTGGAATCTAAAGAAAATAATCTGATGAACAAAATAGATTCAGTGACATAGAAGCATGGAACAGACTGACGAATCTCAGAGGGTAGGTGGGGGGTGGGGAGGGAGAGATTAACCAAATAAATTATATACATATATGCATAACTTGTGGACATAGACAATAGTGTGGTAAAGGCCTGGGGCAGGGAGTGGATATGGGGCTGAAGGGATCAATGGGGAAAAAAGGCGACATATGTAAAAAAATAATAATAATAAATAAAAATAAATAAATAAAATAAGTACTTCATTAAAATGTTTCTGTTCAAAGATTTCTATAACCACATGAGTTTAGCAGTTCTTCTGAACTAAAAAGATTGGGCAAAAATAAACTTATCTATAAATTCTTAAAAATATTATTGTTCTTTAATATAATAAATGATTACATATTAATATACCAAGTGATAAGTCATGCTAACAGAACAGCCCAGAAAAATCACTACAGGTAATATTGTAGCACTTAATTCCATATTCTGAAACACAATTTTCCAATTGACTCAGTATGACAATCTATTTCCCCTTATTTTTTTAAAGAAGGGGAAAAAACAGAATTTTGAATATATTTGTTCAATGACACCATTTAATAAGCACATAGGTTTTTAAATAACACCTTAATGTTCAAAGCTGAGAGTATCTATATACTTGAACAATGTACCTGGGATATGTGAGGCATCAATGTGCAGGAATGACTCAACAGACAATATGAGACTCCTCAATGATTTTCTGAAGGTACAGCATAATTGATTTCTATTGCTATTGGTAATTCTCCATTCTCATACATAAATCATGTACTTTTTTGTATCCAAACCAAACTAGTTAATGTAGTCTAATCAAAAGGTAAACATATTGGACAAATAGGCTGACAAGTAATAAATATTTGTCATATCCATTATAAATCCACTTGTAAAAGTTTTGTGTCTTCCAATGGATATATCTTCTGTGGAAATGTGCTCTATGATTTATGCTTTAAGTAAAAGCCTTCCTCCTTATTACAATATCATATTAGGATCTCATATAAATTCCATTCAAATCGGCTGCATTAAAATAACAGAGTTGTGATCAACTTTGCTAAGGTAAAATAAATAACGTTTAAGAAAATACTTTCCCTTTCATTGATTAAAGCATGACAAGCAGATAACAGAATATTTTGAGTTCATATCAAGAAGGCAGCTTAAAATGTACAAAATTCATACAGAAGAGTTGAAGTAGAAACAGATTGAAATAATTAGCTTAAAACTGACATGTGTTTTTAAAAATGTTCAGATACTTGTAGGATATAAATGAGGATGTTCCTTGTATCATTTCCAAAGAATATTAAACATTTTGGACATGTTATCATAACTTTGTTTGTCAATAAGGTAAGAATAAAACAACTGATTCACATTAAAGTAATTGTAAAACCATATTTAAAATGTCATCTGAAATTTATGTATTGATCCAGAGCTGAGTTACATTCCCCTTGATTTTCCACATCTAGAAATACTGGATCCTGAAGTGTGATCAATGTAGTTCTAGCATCTCCTGTTCTTTGCTATGTCACCCCATGAAGCAATAACTCAGACCTTCCATGTACTGCAAAATGCAATTTGAAGACTGGAAAAAAAGTTAATTTCTCCATATACAGTTTAACAAGTTTTGTTAAGTATAAAATAACCAAAATATATTAAATGTAGTTGTAATCAAAGTCACTTTTTAATAAGTTAATGAATATATTAGTTTGTGTTTGTAGCAAGTTACAATGTACTCTAGACACCCATGTATTTATTTGAATCCAAAGTTTAAGGGAGATACCAAATGTTACTTTATTCTTGAGTAGATGCATCATTAAATACTTTATCAAGAAGGTCCAAATAGCTCAAGTAAATCCTTCAGAAATTTACCAGTGAATAACATTATTAGAAGAAAAGGACATTTTGACATTTAATATATTGCTTCACTAACCTTAAAAGACAAAGTTGAAATGACAAGAATGTTGAAATTATTAAATGAAATTTCATGATAAGTCCTCTATTTGAGCTAAACAGAGAAGATGGTTTACAAATGATAGATTATAGTTAATCACCAAATAAATTTCTCTTTTGCATTATAATACCAGTTAAAGAAAGTTTTGTTTTCTTGATTCTTTTCTCTAAAACAGACATAGTGGCATTTAGGAGATAAAAATGTATCATTTGACCTTTAAACTTCTATTTCATTAATGTAACCACAAGCAACAGAGTCACTAACTGACATGTTTGCACTTTCAGGCCTTTAGCTCTTAAAGTTATTTGACAACTGTTATGCCACTATTTGCTTTGTATTAGAGACACTTTGGGTAATATGTTAGAATAAAAGTAGAGTATATTGTATAAAACTTAATGAATGATATAATGTAATTCAGTAGAGTATTCTCTTGAGCACTAGATTTCTGTACTTTATTGGGGGGGATTGCATGTTTGAGGGTAAATTTTGTTTGTTTTGTTTTCTAATGAGTTACAGAATAACACCAAACACAATTCTAAATATCCAAAGCAAAAACATAACTCTGTAATATTACTTTTGATGAAAAATATGTCACCTGACTTACACTCAATCAGTCTTTAAGCTCTGTCTGTACTGGTCTATGAAGACAGTCAATACCAGTTGCAGGAGAAGAGTTAAGAAAAAATAAACTGAGGATTTCTTGTGTGTGTGTGTGTGTGTGTGTGTGTGTGTGTGTGTGTGTATACATACACACACATATATGTATGTATATATATATGTTAAAATAGTTAAAAACCCATGGACAATGTAAATAGGTTAAAAAAAAAAAAAATGGGATGGTCCCTAGAGAATTCTAGAATTACTATAAGCAAATTACTTTGGGTAAAAAGTAACTAGCGCAGATCAGATTTCTGTTGCCTATGACAAAAAAAATTATTATTTTATTAAAAAACAACAACACTATGATTAGTTAGAAACATCATTTAGAAAAGATAGAGATTCTATTCTGTTTAAAAATTTTTTAAGTCAAAAGTTCCCTAAAATAAGGTATCACAAAACTCAGGATATAGAAAAAAATATGGATGAGGTACAGTACATAGGAGTAAACAAGGACTGCACCAAACTAACACACTGGGAAGATATTTTCTCCACTAGTTAGAGAAGCTTTAGTATTGGAAGCAATGAGTGAACTAAGCATAGGTCTCCTAGAAGCAAAACATGGGTTCATCTATTTTAATTAGCCTTAGTATTTATTAGACTGTCCATTAGAAACAAAATGCCAAGATATATCATCAAAGAGAAGCAGTCTATCAAATTATTTAGTTTGAAGATATTATTGATCATTACAAATAAGCAATATGCTGCTACAAACATATAGATTGCAGTTCCCACAATATATGTTTGCAGTCTCTGAAAGAAGTGTCTTGTCCTTACCACTATTGTTCGAACTTTTAAAACAAACTTAATATAAAGAACATAAATACGGGCTTCATTTATATCCCCTATGTGACAAAGAGTTCACTGCTTTCACCAACAATGAAAAGGTATTTTATTCAGTTATAAAAAATTATCATTACTTTTGTACACATCCAGGGGCATTTTGTGTTTACAGCAAAGATAACAAGATATATTATAAAAGCATGTTGTTAGTGTATATTAGATACTCTAATGGTATTCCACGCAGATTTCGACTCATAAGCTTGTTTCAGGAGGTGTAAGTCATATACCACACCCAGATCCCAGAGCATTAAATTTAAAATGTTACACGATCCAAACAGAAACCTATCCCCACTCTTTCACTTAGACGTGCCATGTATTCCGGTTTTGTGCAATCCACACTTATAAGCCAACTACCACCCAGTGGCGAGAAAGAAGATCTTTCAGGGAGATTTAAGGTGTACATCAGGTGGGGGGGTCAGAGCGCAGAAGGGAGGGAGATGGGAAATGAAGGAATTAGGGCCTTTAGCCTTGTTTAGATCTAAGTACTGCTGATCATCAATTTATATTTTCACAGGAGAGAAACTGTTTCCAGGAGCTCAGTCTGCAGTGCTGCTTAGGGGGTAACATCAGGCTGTGGAGGTTCATTAATGACAAAACATCTCAGCGCCCAAGCTTAGGGGAAGGGGGGAGAAAGGAGAGTGAGGAGAGAGAGAGAGGGAAGAAAAAAAAAAAAGTAAAGCTGAAGATGGAAGGAGGGGGGAGGAGGGAAGAAAGATGAAACAGAAAACAGAGGCGAGAAGGGGGGGGCGCACCTGTGAGTGGCAGCGCGGAGCGGGAAGAAGTGCGGGCCTTTCACGCAGTCGGAGGACCTGAGTGTGAGCGCGGCCCGCAGCGCGCGAAGAGCCCGTGGGAGCGAGGCTCTGAACAGAGCGGGAGCGCCCAAGAAAGGGGACGTGTGCGGGTGAAGAACGGGCTACAGCAGGGCGCCGGGAGCACGCCCGCGCGTGTGGCGGGGCGAGGGCGAGAGCCGGGGTGTGCCCGGCAAGACCACGCCACGGGAGCGCTGAGGAGGGCCAGGGGCGCGGAGCGGGGTCGGGCAGGGCAGGGCTCCTAAGGGGGGCCAGGCATGACAGCGGTGGCGATTTTTTTTTTGAATGAGAGAAAATTGAAGATGAAACAGAAAAGGAAAGAGGCAATGGACGGGGGGGGGGGAGTAAAAAGGGGGGGTGGAAAAAAGAAAGAGAGAGAGAGAAAAGGGGGAAAGCCGTCAGGAGAAAGCCAGCAAGCTGAGGCGGGAGAGACCGAGCCCAAGTGTCCAACTGAGAGGGAAAGTCGAGGGCGCGGGGGCCGAGCAGTTTGCAAAAGTCGCAGAGACTCGGGTCGAGCAGAAACACGCCTGAGGAACTTGTCAGACTCTCCGAGAGCGCCCGACGACCGTGGAACAGGGACCCGGCGGGCGGAGTTTCCCAGCGCCCCCCGCCCTGCGGCCCCGCGCGTCCCGGTCCCGGGGGCTCCGCGGCGCGCGGGCAAAGTGCTGCTGAGCACGCGAGCCCGGCTCCCGCCCGCCCGGCCACCGGGCCGGCGCCCGCAGGCCGCCCCGAGCGTCCCCGAGGTGCTCTTTGGACAGTGGTCACCGCCGGCATTCTCACTTGGTTTAAAAAGAAGGGGGGGGGGGACAGAAAGAGAGACTGAGACAAGTACGAAAAGCACGCCGGTCCTCCTACCTAAGCACCGCCGTGTCCCCTTTTCTGACCATCATGTTGTCCACGGCCGCCCAGGGAAAGTCCACGCTCTGTCCGGCCGGGAGGCAGGAGGGCAGCAGGCAGCACAGGCTGAGGAGCACCGCCGCCAGCCACTGGTTCGAGCAACAAGCGCCCTGCACCAACAGCATCATGTCCATCCCTGCGAGGCTGCTCGCTCTCCAGAAGCGCTCGGCTCGCGCTCCCCCGCCCCGCTGCTGGCGCGCCTTCCCGGGAACCAGGCGGCGCGCCACGCGATTTTTTTTTTCCCCCTTTATTTGGAGGGTTGGGTGGGCTTCTTTTCTTTCTTTCCCCCCTCTAGTTGTTGAGTGTTGTTTCTCTCTTTTTTTTTTTTCCTCCCCTCCGCCTCTTCGCCGTCCCTCCCTCCCTCCCCTCCCACCCCCTGGCTCCGCGCTGCACCGCCTCCCGGGCGCTTCTGGCCGAGTCCGGAGCGTGTCTAATTCTCGGGCGGCTCGCACACCATCTAGCGAGGAGGCGAGCGCGCCGGCGAGTGAGGGCGGAGGCGCGGCGACGGCGGCTGCAAGCGCCGCAGCAGCAGCAGCAGCGCCCGGCGCAGCGGCGGCCGGCGGCCCCCGGGCTCGCGCGCGTTGCCAAGCGGCCGTTTCCTTAGCAACCCCGCCCGGGGATTGGGGATGCAGCAGGGAGGGGGGGCGGAATGAAGGGGGGAAAAAGAGAAAGAAAACGGAACTATATATCAGGAGGAGGTCTATCACAATCATGCAAACTGCGGGGAAAGAGATGCGTCGCAGGCACAAGGCTCCCCTTCCTGTCTCGGGCACTGGAGCGACGCTTTGCTAGAAAAGTCTCCGTGTCGGGCTGGTGTGGAGACAGCCGAGGGGCGCTTTGCTTTCCCCCCTCGCGTGCGTTTTACCTCTTGAGCACGGGAACTTTAAAGTCCTCCAACTTGTGATGGGCGCCATCATGACGCCTGGGACTGTGAGGGCTTTTTGTTTGTTTGTTTCTTATTTGTTTCCATTCTCGCCTGGGCGGCCGTGCTCCAGTTCACCAGCGGCCAACTAGTTCACTCTTTACCTCTTTTCGGAAATAGGTAGGGACAGTGGCTGCTGGGGCTGCTGGTTGAGGGGACATGGGGGGGGGGCGTGCCAGGCCTCGCAGCAGAGCCGCTGGAGCGTCTGTAGGGTCAGTCAGTATGCTTGGGAGGGCGCCTTCCTCCCCCGCGCGTGTTGGCACTAAAGTGGGTGTGGGTGCGGGTGTGTGATGCGCGTGAGGGCCGGTCCAGGCGCGGCGTGTGTGCCGTGGGTGAGCGCGGACGCTGTGCGCGCGCACGGGGAGGGCGCGCATGGGGAGCGCAGGCGCACTGGCGCGCGCCGGGCGGGGGGCGCGGCGCGGCGCGGCGGAGTCCGGAAGGGACTGGGATCCAGGGTTTTAATTGTGTGGAGCCGGGCCGCGCCGTTATGTAAGAGGCAGTTTAACCCAGTTGAGCGTATCGGGCGCAAGGATCGGAGCATCCGTATCTGGGCGAGGCAGGGTTGTCGGGTTTAAAGAGTCACAGGTTTACATTGTTCCACAGCCTCCCGACCGCGCTGCACCGGCCCCTGCTCGGTGGCGCAGAGCCGCTACCCTGCCTCCCGCGCCGCAGCCCCTTCGCCGCTGGCGCCGCCGCCCTGGCCCGCCGCGGAGGGGGTGCTGGGCACCCGGCCGCCCCTTTCATCTTCTACTTCTTCCCTTCGTGAACTCATTTCCAGGTTTAAGGACCTTTAGCTATTCTGGATCGTTTGCAGATCAATGCGACAGCCGAGGCTGGAGTCAATAGCAGTTACGCCAATCAATCTCTCCCGGCGAGGAGTTTGGAAAGCAAAGCGCTTGGAAATGAAGGAGGGAAACAAGTACGGTCGTTAAAAAAATATGCTCAGCAACCCCCTTCATTCTTCCCTTCCTCCTTAAGCAGTCTTTAATAAAGATTTTCTTCACCTGACCCTAGTCCTTGGAGGAAATGAATGAAACCTCGCGCATCCCTAACTCGTTTTCCATAACGCCAGCGGGGTCCTTGGCAGAGCGCACGGCAGCAATCGTCTCTGCAGGGGTCAGCATCCGGCCGCCTCCCCGGGCTGAGCTCTTTACGAGGCGGGCAGGGAGTCGTTTCGCTCGGCGGCGGCGGCGCTCGGTGATTTTTACCGCCGTGCACGAGGATGTGTGGAGAAGGGGGAGGATTCCCATCACCTGTGACCACTGCACGGCCGGATCGAAGGGCCCCTAACCAGCCTCACCTCGCTGCTCCACGGACACTCCGAGGCCTGCCGTTAACCACGACGTTTGCAGCGGGAGTTCCTGCTGTTAGTATTCCAACCTAACTCTCAGACCCAGCTCGGAAATTCAGAGTGCAACAGTATCCAACGCATTTTGAAACATCAATAAAATGTTAGTCACTTGCAAATGGATGAAAACATTCTCTTAGCAGTCGGGTAGGCTAGGAAAATAATTGTCCAATGACAGACTCCTGCTACTATTGATGCCAGATACCTAGATAACACTGTCATCTTGTTAAATGCGATTTTTTTTTTCTTCTTTCTCCCGGGGTGCACTGATGGATAAAGCTTAAAATTATCTAGGGCAAACAGGGGATTAGAAAAATCGACATGTCATGTACATGGGCAAAATTATGCAGCATTATTTAGAATTTTGTCTAGAAATAATCTAGATCCATTTGAAGAGAAGCAGAAGGCACAGCTCCCGGCATTCTGACTCAGGTTAGCGCTGTTTTATGCAGGAATGGGGTGCCAGCGTTTTCTAGTGCAAGCTATGGAAAGCCTCCTTTTGTAACTGCTGTTTCCCAGAGGTCTGACATCTCCAGGGAGGAGGGCGGAAGGAGGTGGGCTTTCTGTGACCAGGGATGGAGCTATGCAGCAGTTTTGATATGTACAACAACCCTTCAGGCTTGTAAAAGGAAACTAGAACCACTTGGATTTAAAGGCAAAGAGTTTATTTTCTTTACTTCTAGTTGTTACCTCAACTTCCGTTCCCTGATCACAGCACCTAACTCTCACAAAACCCACCCGAAGGGAAGCAACAACTGAACCTAGTTTATACATGTGTGGACTATTGGAGAGATTATTTACATATATGCAGGGCAACCCCTGTAACTACAGTACTTTTGCTGTTCTTCTGACTACGGAGGAAAATGATTTTTAAAACCTTTGTGGCTTTATTTTCCCCTCAATCTTTCTAAGAGCATATATTTGAGAAGATTTTACAGGGTTTCCAGTATTTGCGTTTGAGGTCCTGGATTTCTTCCTAGCAGAGACTTAAATTCTAGCAATGTTGGCTCCTTCTGAGAAAATAATAATAATAATAATAATAATAATAATAATAATACAAGAAAGAAAGAAAGAAAGAAAGAAAGAAAGAAAGAAAGAAAGAAAGAAAGAAAGAAAGAAAGAAAGAAAGAAAGAAAGAAAGAAGAAAGAAAGAGAAAGAAATTTCCAGCTCAGATAGCACATAGTTCCTTAGTAGAATTTGTTTTTAAGTATCAGGAATAGGTAACGACATTGTCTGAACATTTTAGTAGGTGTAATAGGATAGTCCCTTGGTCATAGTCTTTAGGAACTGACATTAGAATGAATTACCACTTCCTTTTGAGTTATGTACCTCTATTTTGTTTCCAACGCTCGAAATCTAATATTTAAAGAAATGTGATAACCAGTATGGAGTTCGTTTGGAAGGAGAAGGGTGGAGACTGATTATGACATTATGCAGCTTGGTTTACCCTTGTTTTTTATGCCCTATGACCTCAGTGTTGTTGGAAAGATAATGTTATAAGGAAGCTTCTCAAACTTCCTTAGTTTAATGAGCTTGATTTTTTATTCAATAGTGTAAATGAGATTATTAGGGGGAAATTTAGAATATAAATTCCTACTTGTTTCCTGATACTAAATGAGTAAACCCTGATGCATTTTTCATGCTATTACTGTCCAGGTGTGAGACATTTTAGGCAAACAGGTCTCAGGATCTAATGGGAAAAGATAATGAGATAACTTGGTAATTCCTGAAAGAGTCAGTCAGGGGGCTCTTATAACCAGGACATATGAATAATAATTCCTTCACTTGGGCCATAATTGATTTTCTATTTGAATTAAGCTAGTTGAAGGTTTGAGCACCCTATTAAGTAAAACTCACCTGTAGTGATGATTTGTAGGTCACTATGAGAACTAAGAAATTCAGAGAATTTGTTGGGGGTGGGAAAATTTTCCTTCATTGAAACGTTTCCCAGCCATTTTAAACATTTGGGGTAGGGAATTGTTGTGGGCACTGCCTTGTGCACTGGAAAATGTTGAGCAGCATCCCAGGCCTCTACTCACTAGATGGCAATAGAACCAGTAGATGGCAATAGTTGTGATAACCAAACGTTCACCAGGATATTGTCCAAATTTCTGCGGATTAGGGGAGAGAGGGCAAAAATCGCCTCAGGTTCAGAACCACTCCACTACAGATTATATTTCTAAAAATATACCATCTTGAGCTTTTCAAGTAAAATAATAAAGCAGATCTGTAGGTGGAAAAATTATTTTATTTGAATTCTATAGCTACAAAAGTAGCTCCTCCTCTTCATCAATTAAATCTCTACATTGACCCGCATGTGATTGTATGACCCAGGTTAACAAGGATGTAATGAATCTAATGGCTGATCATAAATGTCTTTCTATGATTTCTCTGTGGGAGCTCTTTTATTTAAGCCAGAGTTGAAGTGATAGTCCTCATTTTTAAAATAAATTGTCATTTTGTGGTTGTTTGAATAAAAGTGTAAGTAGATGGTAAGCTACTTTCTGGCAAGAATTAACAAACTTTGTACTCTTTACCTAGTGACAGCTACAATGTACACAGTCAGAAAATGGCTATAAATCAAGGAGAGTGAAAACAAAGTTCCCTCTTAAATCACTCTATGTAAAAAAATCACATATTTATTCATTTATCATTTTTTTAAAAAATTAATATTTTTATTAAATGTAGATAAAAACAAAGAGGTAAGATGTTTTGTGGGTTTTGGGGGGAAGTAGGTGCAGGGATATCTATACTATTTTCAAAGCTCTTCAAACCATTGCCGTGGGATGTTGCTGAAAATTTCACCTAAGTATTTAAACCAGAAAGATGTCTTTTTTTTTTTTTTTAATATGTCTTTATTGATTTCAGAGAGAGGAAGGGAGAGGGAGAGAGAGATAGAAACATCAATGATGAGAGAGTCACTGATCAGCTGCCTCCTGCACTCCTCCTACTGGGGATCAAGCCCTGAGCAGCACACGTGCCCTGACGGATAATCCAACCGCAATCTCCTGGATCACAGGTCGATGCCCAACCGCTGAGCCACGCGGCTGGGCAGAAAGAGAAGTCTTATACTAAATGTGAGTGGTTGATTTGAAGCTTTGGCAACTATGCATAAAGCTGCCTCAAACATCCTTATGTAGGTTTTTGTGTGGACATAAGTTTTCAGCTGCTTCTGTTAAATACCCAGGAACATGATGCTGGATCTTATGGTAAGAGTGCATTACGTTTTGTAAGAAACTGCCAAGCTGGCGTCCAAAGTGACTGCACCATTTTGCATTCCCATCAGCAGCGTATGAGAATTCTTGTTGCTCCACATCTTCATCAGCATTTAGTATCCTCAGTGTTCTGGATTTTGGCCATTCTGATGTATGTGTAGAATCCTGTTGTGTTCCTTTACATTTCGCTGATGACATCAGACGTGGAGCCATCTTTTCATAGGCTTACTTGCCATCTGAGCATCTTCTTGGATAAGGTTTCTGTTAAGGTCTGTCAACCAAACTTCGTTCAGTGCAAACAGGCTAATTACGTTACAGCGTGGCTGCAGGTCAATAGTGTTATAGCTCAGTTATGAGCCAGCACAGCTATGGAACAGCGCGGCCGCGGAACAGCATGGCTACGAGGTCTCCCTGGGGCAAAGCAGCCTGCAGCGAGGTCTGGCGAGGGCTTCTCTGGTTGGACAGTTGTGCAGCCCCGCATCTGGCCTAGTCCGCTCTGCACTGCTCCGGTTTCACGCGCTCTAGTCCGCTCTGCTCCTCCCCTCTGGTGCCCGGTAGGAGCCACGGCCTGTGTTTTGCTATCAGTCCCCACCTGGGAGACACTCTTCAGGATTTGGTAGAAACGCAAAACTCTCTTTTCTGAGCCAGAGGGGAACTTACTTATATACAGAGAGGGCCCCACCCCTGGTCTCTGATTGGCCTGCCCGCATGCAAATGAGCTTCAAATTCTCACAGTTTGATTGGCCCCAAAAGTGCTCTTCTGATTGTTCAGAATTGAGCCACTCTGATTGGCCAGCGAAGATGCTGACAGGGGCATAGCTGCAGAGCTCTGATTGGACTGGAAATGTCTCAGTCCTATTGGCTGAAATAGAATTCCAGGGACTCCTTTATAAGGGCGGCTCAGCCGGCAGGAGCAGAGGAAGCAGGTGCTTTAGTGCTGGAGGCAGGCAGCTTAGTTCAAGCTTCTTCCCGAAGTGTGTCTTGCAGGAGAGGTTGGAAAATATATCTGGGACATTATTTTTCATTGTTTCTTCATTAATTTTTCAGTCTCACCCTCTATCCTTTCTTTCTGAGACTCCAGCGGCATAAATGTTATGTCTTTTATTATAGTCCCACAAGTCCCTGAAGGCCTGCTTTTGTTCTGTAGTCTGATTTCTCTGTTGTTCAGAGTAGGTAATTTCTATTCTGTCTTTGAGTTTACGGAATCCTTACTCTTCCCGCTCCATTCATTGTCAATCCCATTCTTTGAGCTTTTTTTTAGATTGTTTTGTTATGTTCTAAAAATTTTTTTTTTTAATTCTTGATACCATTTATTTTTTAAGACTCTACTGTGACTGCTTCTTTGTTGAGACTTTTTATTATTTTATTATTTTTTTCATCATGTTCATTGTTCAATGAAATATTTATGTGGTAGCTGCTTTAAAATCCCTTTTGTATAATTCTAACATTGGTGTCATCTTGATGTTGTCATCTGTTGATGTCATTTTCTAATTCAAGTTGAAATTTTACCAGTTCATGGCATGATGAATATTTTTTTAATTGAAATTTGATTATTTGGGTATTATGAGACTCTGGAAATGATTTATATCATCTTTTCTAGTAATATTCTCACTCACAACTTTCTCCTGGGAAAAGAGGGTAGCGCCTCTATAGTACCAGATCAAGGTTAGAAGTCTGTGTTCCCACCCATGGAGGGTGGTCCCATTTATTGATAGGCTGATATGGAAATTCAGGTTCCCACTAGGCCTCCGTTGATACTACACTGGCTGGGACGGGAGCCATACCTTGTCATTGTGGCCGGGGGCCTACACTGACACCATAGTGGAAGGAGTGTTCTCCTTACTTATGAGTGGTAGTGAAACTTCTGACTCTCCATTAGGTCTTCTCTGACGTGGTTGGGTGTATCGTCACTGCCTGGTGGGGATGAAAATCCTGGCAACTCAACTCAGCCCTTTTTAATACCACCACACTGCCCCTCACTCCCACCCCGACCCTGGCAGGGAAGGAGGTTTGGGAAGCTTTGTGCAGCCTGGTGAGAGTAGTCCAGTTTCCTAATAGGTCTTTGCTTGTGAAGGTGAAGTAGGGCTGCAGTTTTTGTGGGGGGGTTTTGTGTGGTATTTGGCTGGACTTGAGCAACTATTGTCTAAAAGCTCTCTTCTTGCTAGGATGCCCCTTTTTCTGGTGCTTTGGCTAGAAACAGCAGGCTTTTGTTTGGGATTTTTTTGTCTATGCCTGTTGGCATTTCTGAGTTGCCAGTTTCTCTAGCACTCAGTCTGGCAAAAGGGAAACCCAGGGAACACACAGCCATATCGCCCCTTAGGTCCTCAGGTTCCTAACCAGTCTGTCGTCTTTTTCCCACCTTCCAAAATCATCTTGTGTTTGTTTTACCTATAATGTCAGTGTTTTTAGTACACTTGGTGGGAATCACATCTAATCAATCTTTTCCAATACATAATACCATTAATTTTTTTCATTATAAATTTTATTTTTCTAGTAAGCTCAACCTAGGTTTTCATCTTTTCTATCTCAAAATGTTACTTGAACGGGGCTTGTTTATTACTACTATATAATATAATGTAAGTAATATCTACTAGGGAAACAAAAATTTAAGGAAGAAAACTTTAGTGTATAACAGACTTTCTTAATCACAGAACTTCACTGACCAAGTAAATATTTCCAGACACCCAGGCTGTGTTTTTAAATGATACCACTGAAATGGCTATGTGTCTATCAATCTATACTGTGTTTCTGTCAATATTGTTGATCGTCTATGTCAATCAGAAGGAAAAAAAAGCACCACTTCATGGCAATATAAGTAAATATGAAGATGTGTACATATATTAGAAAGACCTTACGGTTTAAAATGAAGGAAAAGTTAAATTTGTTATGGATGTAGCTAATTTAAATCAGTATTTTAAAGTTATGTAATAATGATTATGATTGGAGTGAAAACTGAATTAGAGGACAGGAGACCTTAATTTTTGGCAAGTTTTAGCCACTAGGTGGTGAGGGATCAAAGACAAATCTTTGCTTGGACTCCGTTCCGGTTCTTGCAAGGCAGAGGGATTGGAATAATACATAACCTCTGAGGTTCCTTCCAGCATAAAGTGAGGGACTGCACATATTTACTGATTGAACAGTGTGGATTCATGCTGCCTGATCACAGGCCATCTCAGTCCCTCCTGTACACTCAGTGCTTGCATCCCACCTTCCAGTTCCTCTGGATATGAAGACTGGACGTGAGCGGTCCAGGCAACTAGTTTCTGTTTTATTATTATTTTAATACATAAGTTTTAAAAAATACATCACTAAATATAAGTGACATGTAAGCTCAATTAATTTTTTTCTTGGAGTTTAAGGGAGGAATTTATTTGCACTATGAGATGGGGATTTGTACACAAATAGAGTAACACATATTGGACCCAGAGTCAAAGCTGGATTTATAGGACTGAAGGAATTAGAATTTCTCTAGACATGTAGTTTTGGTAGGAGAGTAAATGCTTCCCTTTTCTCTTGGTACATATACCTTCCTGCTGTGCACATTCAAGTGCCAGTGCACAAACACACTTTATTAATAATGAAATACATTAAATACATTTAAAGATTGACATTAGTTTAAAGATTTTAATGGAATTCATGCAAATAGTTTGAAATTGAGACAGTTCTTCAGTCTAAAGAATGTTTGCCCACCTCCCCACAATTTCTACGTGAGGTATGTAAATGATTGGCTGTGAGAACAAGTAAAATTATGCTCTATTTCTATCATAATCTAGTGGCTACACTTACACTTATTGTCAGTTTTAATGAGATTTATAAGGTAAGATTTATTTGTGATCATTTATGATCTAATTTTCCATTACCCAAAAAGCAAATCCAGATGCTTCAGGAACTCTTAATAATATTTTGTCCTGACTCCTTTGAGAAAGAAGAGAAGGATTGTGGCCAGACAGGAGCAAAATTTCTTATACTCTGATTAGCTCATTTTTTTACAAATGCTTTTTCTGTTGGCCATATCTCCATTCAGAATCCAATTTTGGCATTCCCAAATGGCTAATTTATCTGGATTATTCATGTATATAATGAGTGTGTTATTTTTTGGTGCAGGATCACATGGCCTTGGACGCTGAAACCAACTTTATTTCATTAGGACTGATTTTCTAATTTCCACACAATTTGCACTGTAAAATGGAGGCTGCAGTATGAAATTATGATGGATTAATATTTCTCATATTCTCAAATAATTGCTATTTATACTTACACTCATGATTCCACCTCACAGATGTATTTATCTCAAAACTATTTTTGTTCTAGATGATTAGTGAATTATCCAAATTATCTTGTGACCTGGGACACCATTATCATTGTCAAGTTTAAGAAACAATATATCTGCCAAGTCAAGACACTTAAGAAAAACAGATATAATGTATGAAAAATCATAATATAAAACCCACCACAAACATTCACTGAGAACTTATTTGCCAAACACAGTGTATTCTTTATTATCTTATTTTATATATTATTTGATATATTTGTCTATTACATATATTACTTTAGAAAATAAACTGAACATTAAAAACAGAAGTGTTTACATTTGTTTTAAAATATTTGTTAATCATAGCTACAATGTAAAACATTAAGATATAAGTTGATCAACAGAATTATTTTGTCTCAGTATCTCTCTGAAACATATTACTCTATTCTCATTTTAGTTAAGTATAATAAATCTGTCATTATTAGATTTTTCATCATTAAGACCCTTAGCATATCTCATAATTAATATTTGAAATCAAATTAATATACAAAATTATTTTTATTGAGTCTATAGTTTTATTTGGAAGAATACATAATAAAGTTTTATTTTTTGTTTGCAATTTATTAGCAAAAAGTAATTGAAAATTCTCCATCTCTGCTCACCATAAAATGATGATTCTCTCTTGACTAAATAACTGGTCTCCAACATTCCTTTTTCCTCACCTAGAACCTCATATGTCAGGAAAAGATTTTCTAAAACACAAAAGTTATTATGTCACCTCTCTTCTTACACTCTTTTATGGCTTCGCATCACCCTGGGACAATAACCAAGTCTTGAATGCAGCTCGCAGGCTGCAGGGGCCGGTCTCACCCTGGAGGAACGCGCCGGAGCGCTGCGCGTCACAGACCCGCGTGCAGGCCACCCGCATTCGGCGCGGGAGGGCGCTCTGCGGCACCGGGAGGCGGGACCGTTTCGGAGCCTTCTTAGGAGCTAGCAACTCCAGACATTTCTTTCAATTTGTAATATTGAGATCACACTATAAATGTTTTTTAATATTTAAAAATATTTTAATTTCGCCAACCTTTCAAGTCACTAATATACTTCTAAATGTTATGTTTAATTCCAGAATATTTCATTGAATAGCTGTGTGCAATTGCATAGCTATACTTTTTTTTTTTTTTAACACATCTCTTATTGAAACATTTGGGTCATTTTCTTTTCTACCATGTTAAAACAACCAATGAGCAAAGCTAATTTTAGTTTAAAATTTAGTGCTAAATCTTAACACAGAAATAAATCAATATGGATCCTTAAGATGCATTACTAGAATTAGACTATCTGGGTCCAGTGGTACAAACCTAAATGATAAGCTTTAGATATATTAAAAATCCTTCTCCAAAAAAATTGTTTCAACGTATTTGTCTATTAGCAGAGAATTGTGGGTTGTGTTTTTCTGATTTGATACTCAAGGACCACTCTTGCTTTTGTTTTAATTCATATTTATTTGATTACTAATTCTGCTGAAATTTATCCTTAAGCTCATTGGCAATTCATATTTTGGAAATTGCATACACATATACGTTTGTATGTGGATATATCCAGGGTGAAGCAAAAGTAGGTTTACAGTTGTATGTACAGCACAGTTTATTCTTGTATTACCTTTTATTAATTATTGTATTACTTTCCATATGAACAACTGTAGACCTACTTTTGCCCCACCCTGTGTATATATATATATACATATACACCGATTTAATTTTTTTCTTTTTCTCTTTTTCAATGAATATTTAGAAGACATTACATGTTAAAACTACAAATACTGATTTGTAATAAACTTCATTGTTAGAATTGTTAGATTTACAGAAAATCGAGAAATTAATAGTTTCCCTTATATTAAAACCTTACTTAGTATGATAAATTTGTTACAATGAATGAATCACTATTGATGCATCATCATTAAAGTCTATCCTTTAATGAAGTCAGATTTCTTTAGTTTATTACCTACTGTCTTTTTTCTGTTCCAGAATCCCAGCTTGGATCCACTTTACCTTTAGTTGTCACACCTAAGGATCCTCTTGGCTGTGACGGTTTCTCAGATTTTCCTGGGGTTTGATGACCTGTTCAGTTTTAAGTGTACTGATCAGGTATTTTGTAGAATGCTCTTCTATTGGAATTTGTCTGATGTCTCTTTTATGGTTAGACTAGGGTTATAGGTTTTTAAGAAAAAGATTTCATAGACAAAGTGCTATTTCATTGCACCATGTCGAGGATACTTGCTATCAAAATGATTTATTGCCGTTGATGTTGACCTTGATCACCTGGCAAAGTGGTGTTTTTTAGGATTCTCCACTATAAAGTTCCTCTCTCTCTTTTCTTTTTACTTTATACAGCCCACATGTAAAGAGTGAGGAATTCTACCTCCTTTCCTGAAGGTGACCCATCGACATAAAGTATTTATAATTCCTCTGCATGGGAGATTTGATTCATCCCCCATATTTATTTATTTATTCATTCAATCATTTTAATGCATTTATATTATTGTAGGCCCATTGATATTTATTTTATAATTTGGATTACAATCCAGTGTCACTTTATTGGTCAAGCTGTTTGAGCTTTGGACATTGGGAGACTCTTTCAGTGGCTCCTTTGACATATTCCTATCAATCTTGTTTTTTAGCTTTGTATTTTCTGATAATTTCCTTACTTTTGGCACTACTTAATACTCTAGACCTCCATGTTTTATATTTCCTGCATCGGTTCTAGAGACAGGAATTCTCCATGGAAACTTGTTCTTTTTTTTTTTTTTTGTAATTGGAGAATGGTATGAGACACCAAAATATGGACACTAAGTATGCGTATTTCTACCAGGGTATCATTGTTTCTAGCCCTGTCCTCTGATGGGGCAAAGAAATGCATGTGCATGCTAACCAGTCTATTACACATATGTATAAATATTTCTATATTTAACTGTATCTATATTAAGCAAAATATGAGTTCATACTGATATCTCCAACTGTAATTTATTAAAATATGGATCATTCTAACCATTTCCTCTTAATTATCTGCTAATTCCCACTCCAAATAGTGATAACTCTAGTTCCCACTATATGCTGTTCAGTTACTTAATTGTTCAATTGCAGTACATATGTATAGTAGTATCAGAATTGTTAGCCCATTCCTCCACGGGAAACCACTTTATTAACTAGAATACAGGGCTTAGGTGCAGTTCTTTTTACTTTAGTCATAATTCCACTCATTTCCAAAGTTACTCAGGTCAGCACCTTTTCCTCCCACTCACTTCAATGAGATTGTGTTTCATACATTTGAAGGAGCAAAGTCTTTGGTCACATCTGCTTTTTATTCTGGGATTCCTTGATGTCTTAAATGAGATCTAAAAAGATATTTGCACACATTAACTTTCACTTTGTGTGCTATAAAGCTCACTAGGTCTTGACCAATGCTTACTGTCATATATTCGTAATTGCAGTATCATACAGAATAGTTCTACTGCCGTAAAAATTGCCCCGTGTTTCACCTGTGTAACCCACACCCAAACCTTTAGCAACCATTGATCTGTTCACTGTCTCTACAGTTTTTCTCTTTCCAGAATGTTATGTAATTGGAATCTTCCAGTATGTAGCTTTTTCAGACTTCTTTCCTGTAGCAATGCATATTGAAGGTTGATTCATGTCTTATTGTGGTTTATTAACTCATTTCTTTTTATCACCAAATAACATGCCATTTTGTGGCTACACAACAGTTTATCCATTTACCTATTGAAGGACCTTTTGGTTGCTTCTAAGTGATAAAAGCGCTTGAATAAAGCTTTACAAACTGTGCAAGTTTTCATGTGGACATAAAGCTTCAATTAATTTGGGTAAATAGCTTAGAGCAGGATTGCTGGTTGATAATTGAAGACTATGTTTAGCTTTGTAAGAAACTGTCAAACTGTCTTCTAAAGTTGGTGTACCATTTTATATTTCCACCAGCAATGAATTAGAGGCCCTGTGATTCTGCATCCTTGCCAGCATATGGTTTTGGTAATTTGTTTGGATTTTAGTTATTATAATAGGTATAAAGTGGTACCTTGTTGTTTAAATTTATAATTCCCTAGTTACATACTGATGGTGTTGAACATATTTTCAGATTATTATTTTTAATCTATTTCTCTTCTTTGGTGAGGTGTCTGCTCAGACTTTTTGCCCATTTTGAATTGGGTTGTTTGTTTTCTTATTGTTGAGTATTAGTGATTTTTGTTTTATTTGGATATAACCACATTATCATATAAGCATTTTGCAAATATTTTCTCACAGTTGGTGGCTTGTGTTTTTATTCTCCAAATAGTGTATTTTGCAGAGCAGAAAATTTTAATTTAATGAAGTCTAACTTTATTTTTTTTTCTTTCATGGATCATGCTTTTTGTTTGTATTTGAAAACCTATCGCCAAGTCCATGGACACCTAGATTTTCTGTTATCTTCTAGAACTTTTATAACCTTCCATTTTATATTTAGGTATGTGATCCATTTTGACTATTTTTATGACAGATATATGGTTTGAATCTTATTTCTTTCATCCTTTCTTTTTTATTATGTATAATGTCTGGTTGTTCCAGCACCATTTATTGAAAAGAACTTTTTCCTTCATTGAATTTTTTTGCCCATTTGTCAAAGATCAGTTGACTGTATTTGTGTAGGTCTATTTCTGGAATCTCTATTTTTGTTTCATTGACATATATATTCTTTCTTTCTTTCTTTTTCTTTTTTTTTTTTTTTTTAACAATACCACCCTGTCTTGTTAACTGTAGCTTTATAGTAAGTCATAAAATCAGGTAGTGTGAATCCTCCAAATTTTTCCATTTCTTCAGTATTGTATGTGTTTACTTTTCATCTGAACTTGAGAATCAGTTTGGCAATATCTACAAAATAATTTGCTGGGATTTTTATTACAATTACATTGAATCTATAAGTTAATTTTGGGAGAACCATCATCTTAACAATAATGTTTCTTCTATTCCATAAACACTGAATATAAACATAATGTCTTTGTCTTTCTTTAGCTCATGAAACAATATATGAATAGTAATTTGTATTATAGTTTATATTAATAAAGTTTGATTTTTGGATCTGTTAATATATGAACCCATGAAGCTTTTGGTGTTTTTTTAACAAGATAATGGAGGAATGAATCTTTTTGGTTTTGCTTCATTCTCTGATTCATAAAGTACTAATTTTTATCAAGTACTAATTTTTATACACCCAGAGATATCTTTTTTCTCCTTTCTAACTGTACCAGTGTACGATGGTTTTAATAGTCTGGCTTTGTTATACTTTCTGATGTTTATCAGGACTGATAACCTATTGTCTAATTGTATGAAGTCCAGTTAGAATGTTAGAATCCAACAGTGTTACTTTTTATGGGAGTCAGAAAAATACTCTCTCTTTCCCCAGAATCCCTGCCTCCCCCAACCATTCACAATTTTTATATTTGTTCAAATGGTATTGACTATTGGATGGCAATTCTCTACAGGCTTCTCATGTTTTTCTGCATGTTTTTTGAGCAGAGAGGCACTGTCTGCCTTTGGTTTGGACTGCCTTTTCAAGGAATTTTGTATAGCAAACAGACTTGAAAGTTAGAGACAATTTATAACTCATCCCTAACACCAGAGAAAAGGCAGCTTCCTTTACTGCCCCATATATTAAACATAACGTCTTCTGGGGCTAAATCCAAGCATACTTGTTGCTCATTATAACAAATATAGGTTCTTTAAGCTTAGAGTTCCTCTCCTATAATGCACTCTACTGTATGTGCGAATGGCACCTGGCCTTTTTCAAATCTCCCTTTGGGAAAGGGAATTTGGGAAACTTATAGACATGCCAATTCTCTGGCTGCTGCTATTACTGTGATTAGTACACTGTGCTTTGTCTCTGACACAGAAGCCATATCGTTTGCCAGCATCCGTGAAACTATGGCATTCTAACTGGACTTGCAAGTAAGGAAACATTTCAGATCATTCTCCATTCTTGGCACTGTCCTCATTGAATGTAAGAAAATAATACAAAAACAAAAATATAAGAAAAAATCAAGAAAGTGTCTAGTGCAAAATGCAGGATGATGGTTATCTCTGGGAGAGGGGAGCAGGAAGGATTTGATGAGGGAGAGGTACTTAGTGCATGGCCAATATTTTGCTTCTTTACCTGAGTAGTAGTTAAATGGATATTGAATTTATAGTTTTTATTTACACCCTGCATATGTGTTTTATGCACTTTCCTCTATGTTCTCATAACAAAAATTGTTAAAATAATAGATGAGGTACTCAGTATACATAATATATATTTAAACACTTAGGACTTTGCACACAATAAATGCTAGAAAAATATTTTAAAGAAAGCAGGATGCACATATTTTATATTTATTATAATACTTAATTGTATAAAATGTAAAGCAATAACCTTAGAAGAAAGTAAAGCCAAATGTTAATATTTATCTCTGAGTGATATGTATACAGGCTGTTTCTTTTGCCTGTTCACCTTTACATTTAATTTTGCAATTTTAAAATAATTAAAATATAAGTGGGATGAAAAAGTTTTCTTAAATTAACAAAAACAAATCAGAAAAAAGAATCTTTATAAATTTATCACATGTACTACTAAACTATATGCATCACCTATAAAACATGATAATCATGAAACAATTACCAGTTTGCGATAGATTAAGATATTAGGAATCATACACAATTCTTCACACTAGATATATAAGGCAAGATTTGAGAACCAGAAGAGAGAATTCAATCTAGAAGTCTGAATCAAAAACCAGCCCCCTCCCACTTGAAAGGACTAGGCTGACTAGAGGGCTTTGAAGCAAAGTGTATGCCTTCCACAGAATGCTCAGAGTGGTCATGGAAATGCCCTTTCACTTGATTTAGCAATAATAATTATGGATTAATAAAATAATAATGGCTTTAATATGCAGAGAAATGTCAATAGGTAGCATTGTTATTTATTTTGAGAGAAGCACTGTGCCAACAATTCACATGCATCATCTCATTTAATTTTCAGCACAACTCAGTGAAGACAAGCAACTCCTAGTCCCTTCCATTTTACAAATATGGAACAATGAAGATTAGAGGGTTTTAAAGTAATTAGTCTTAGGTCACGCATCCAGGGTGTGAGGGGCCATGTGGCAGAAACCGAGGCTGTCTAAATATGAAATGAAATGTGAAAATAGCCAGATATACTGGCATATTTTTAAAATAACTTAATTGAAAAATATCCAGAATCTTTGAAATTATACCCTTCTCTGTCTCACTCATTCTTTGTCTCTGGGGCATGACTTCACATTTTCTTTTGTTTGTTAGTATAGGATGACAGAATAAAAATTGAAATTTTCCCTGAGAAACACTGCATGAAAATATATTGTAATGAAAATATCTCCCAATTTCTGACTATTATTATATCATGCTTTCTAAAGTCAGACAGGCACAGTATAGAATCCTGTTTCTAGCCTTAAAATCCTTGGTCAAATTTTAATAGCTCACTGATACTCAAATTCTTCATTTGTAAAATTTTATAACAAAATTTATAAGATTGTTATGAATATTAAAATTGAATAATTTATATGAAAAAATGCTTCCTTTCATAAGTAATTAGTGATATTATTTTTCTCTTTGGTAGGGAAAAGTGACAGGATAGTGAAAAAATGAAGGGAAAAATCTTTTGCTTGTTGGAATCCCTCCATACATTCGCAGAGCTCCTACCCACAACACTTTCTAATAAATTCTCCTCTTATTCAAAAACTAAGCAATATTATTGTTTGTGAGGTTAGATTGTTTTATGTGAAAATCATAAAGTGAAACAGTTCTTTGTTACTGTACTCCAACATGTGTGTATTTTTTCCACTCCAACAAGTAATTCCAACCCCAGCTGGGTGTCCTACACTTCAGCTCAATTCTGACACTATCTGTGTGGGACAGGACTACCTCTCCCGAAGGTTAGGGGCTTAGTCCCACAAAATTGCCTGTACCCCCACTTCAGGTGCCTATCGCAAGTCCAGATTATCACCTGTGCTTCTGACCAACCTGCTATAGTTTAGAGGTTCCCACGAGGCCCTCCATGGGTTGTATTAATTTGCTAGAATGACTCACAGAGCTCGGAGTAGCATCTTACTTCCTAGATTACCAGTTTATTATAAAAGGATATAATTCAGGGATAGCCATATGGGAGAGGTGCATAGGGCAAAGAATATTGGAAAGGGCGCAGGGCTTCCACGCTCTCTGGGTGTGCCACTCTCTCCACATTTCCATGTGCTCACCAACTCAGAAGCCTTTTGAACACAGTCCTTTTGGGTTTTTATGGAGGTTTTATTACACAAGCATGATCGGTTTAATCATCGGTCATTGGCAATTGATTCAACGTCCAGCCTCCTGCCCTTCCCAAAGGTTAGGGGAGCGGGAGTGAAATTTCAAATCATGTTGTTATTGGTTCCCCTGGCAACAAGCCCCCACCTAAGAGTGATCCAAATGTCACCTCATTAACATATACTCCTGTGTGGTTGAAAGGGGCTTGTTATGAATACCAATACACCTTTATAGCTCTTATCACTTAGAAAAGTCCAAGTTTTAGGAGCTCTGTGCCAGAAGCAAGGACAAAGACCAAATATAAACATTTTATTATAAATCATATCACATGTACATATGTAGATTATGTGTGTATGTGTGTCTAAACACTTATGTAAAGTCTCTGAGGTCATTATAAGTTTAAGTGGCTAAATACATGTTCCAAAAATAATAATTCTGCAACACTGAACAAAACTAATCTGTCAAGGAAGTGAATTCAGAGAATGAAGAGGAATGGTGGAGAGACAGCAAACCTAGGGAGTGGATAACAGGATCCTTACCCTGGTTGCAGGTTTAAACCTGGGATAGAGAATCTGGGCTCTCTATTATATATCAAAATAAACACAAATGAGAGTTAAAGACTTAGATCGATTAACTTCTAAGTGGAGCAACTTGGGGACACTAATCACCTCTGAATTCCTCAAAGTATTCTCTTTCTTGACTTAGTATCTACCTATGAGACCCATCAGATTGCTCAGGCTTATTGGATAACATTCAGAGGACTACACTTTCTGTCCAAGAAACAGAATTATCATATACTTTCTATTCCTCTTGGTTATTCCCACATGGATTGTAATAGTGTTTGTGGTGCATGTGTGTGCTGTTTCTGTTTGTGGAAGTTGTTAGTGGGGAAATAAAGACACTTCTGAAGTCTTTCACTTTTGTTTTCAGACTGACCCTAAGCAATATTGGGGCAACTCTTTCTTTACAGATGAAGTGATCCATATTCTTAATTTGTTTTTGAATTTCACATTCAACAAAATATTAAGTGCAGTAACTATTATAATTGTATATTAATTGAATTATTAACATATTAATAAAAACCTCAAAATTTAACCAGTGATTTGAAAACACTCATTTTAGTAACAGCTTATGCACCTTAAACATGCTGAGTTATGTTTACTAAACAGCTTAATAAGCTGCTGCAGAAACCACAGGGTATGGTGTAATCTCTATCATGGCTTATTGCGCAGGACACATCATAGGAGACAGGCTTAAAAACGCTGATGCGAAGCATCAAATACTGATAAGAAAATGACCAAATTACTTAGATTTAAATAACTTTACAGAATGTTTTGATACTTTCTTAACTAGAAATAAAGGACTAAGTAAAAACAAATGGAGAAAACAAAATTTGCATCATACAACATCTTGAAATAAAAATATTGCTTTGTTTATGCATCACCGCTCAGATGGTGAATAGAAAATGGCATCCCTTGCCTATATTCTACTGTCCTGAAAATTTAAAACACCTCAAGGTAAAGCATTTTGAAAAAAGAACTATGTGGTATTAGCATGAGAGATTGATTATAAAGTAGAAAATAAGACAACAGAGATTACAGTGGAGTGAGGAAAATCAGCAAAGAAAAAAAACACATTGCACAGAAGACTGCACATTCCTGATAAATTGAAACTACTTCTACTTACAGAATTAGAAAAGTGACTGTAGGTGTGGTAATTGATATATAGCTCGTAGGAAATGGTGAAACAACATAAACTAGCATGTAGCAGTTTGTTTTCAGGAGCAATTTTCTAATACCAGGTTCTCCCA
This sequence comes from Miniopterus natalensis, assembly GCF_054644295.1. NCBI lineage: Eukaryota > Metazoa > Chordata > Mammalia > Chiroptera > Miniopteridae > Miniopterus > Miniopterus natalensis. The sequence goes on from NC_142089.1 coordinate 44,556,397, forward strand.
TCAACGCTTTATTTTATAGTAAGTAGTAGGAAGGGTGCAGAGATTCAAAAAATGAAAGGGAAATGGTTAATAATTAATGGGGCAAACCTATCCAGGTTGCAATTATCTCAGAAATACTTTTCTTGCTCGATGTTAGATTTTACTTGCTAGCTTATAAGGTATATTGTCATCACTTCATGAATGCTGTGAGGAGACATGAAACTCCTGGGTCAGAGACAAGAGTTTCCTGTACACAGCATTAGTAATAGCCAAAGTACACATGTTTTCTTGTACCCATTCTCCAAGCTCTGATTCCCATGAGAGAAAAAAAAAAAGGTGGGTGGGTGGGTGCAGGTTATATCTGCAAACACAGTTTTCTTCCAGGCTATCCTTTTCAAGGATGTTTGCAAAGTAAACAACCTTGAAATATAAAGACAGTGTCTCCCTCCTCACGAAAAGAAAAATTTATTTACTATCTATAAAATAAGGATAATGTCTCCTTTTGGGGCAAAAGGTAGTTCATTTTAAAGATAGGGTTCCTTTCGCTTGAGATTTCAAAATGGTTCACTTTGCAAACATCCATGAAGAGATAGTCTGGAAGAAAACTGTCAGTGCCTCTGCTCTCAAGCCAGGCAGAAACACGCACATTTCCTGGAGAACTGTCTCCGATGCTAACTTATCACTACGTGTCTAGCAGTGTTTTAACATTTTGTTTCCATGAACTGATTTTCTCCTTAGAACAACTTTTTGAGTTAGGGGTTCTCATCATCCTCATTTTAGTGAAAAGAAAAATGAAGCACAGAGAGACGAGTAATCGTCAACTGGTATGTGGCCGTCTGGTTCAAAAGCCATACTCATAATCCCTATGCTATGTTGCGGTGGGAATGTTCTTAGGAGAAGCTTTAGGTAAATTCATTTCCTCTTCACAAGGATACACAACACCATGGGCTAGCCACTTCCTCCACATTATTTTTTGGGGTGACACGTGTGTGCAACAAGAAAAAAACATCAAGACATCCATGTGTCTTAATATTTGGCCACTTATAAAATACAACATTGAAAAGAAGAAGAAAACAATGGGAATCTGGATTGAAGCATAGACAAAGAGATATCTCAATGAATAACATATATATATATATATATATATATATGTATGTATATTCAGGGAAAGAAAAGCAAATAGATGGAGAACAATTCAGTCCCCACTGTTTTCCTACTAAGAAAATAATAGGAACTAATATAAAAAGACAATGTAGTATGACAGTGCATTTGTTATGATTTGGTATCTGCATTTATATTAAAATTAGATGTTTAATCAGTTGAACCTTTACACTCATAGAATGGCTTCAATATTCTCAACCAGTCCTTTTTGCTGTATTATAATTCTTTAACAAAGGTTCATTTAGTTGCTAATGGTGTTAGCCAGTGCTATAGGTGCTGCGGTGTATGTACAATAGTGAATAAGACCAGGGTGTTGCGATTTTGGAGCTTATGCTTCAGTGGGGAAGACAGACAATTAGCAGATAACCAGATATGGGATAATTAAAGCACTATGAGGAAAAATAAGCAGGGTAATGAAAAAGACAGCGTTTGAATTAAGGTGTTCATACAAAGTACCTATAAGAAAGCGTTTCTTTGGCAAGAATTTGGATAAAATGTCTCCTTAAGCACTTAACTCATGAATTGATTTAGGTGATGTGAGGGAGGGATACCTACACAGGCGGAACATACAATCACATCTGCAACATTGTGCGGGTGGGTCATCTCTTTTAGCAACAATGACAAGAATACAAAGGAATCAGTGTGAAAGTTAATATTTAAGATAGGGGATATAGTTTTAACAAGAAATAGTCATATTTTTTCCAGGTAGCTTGGCTTGTGTAATGGATTCATTTTTGATTGCCTAGCTTTGTTTTGTTCTAAGGTACAGCTCCCACCCATGCATCTCCTGAGTTGCCTTGTCACCTCACATAAAGTCAACTCAATATAGCTCTTCCTTTTGTGTGTGGTCAGAAATGGATGCCTCCTTATCCAGAAGGTGGACTTCGTGCTCCTGCTTCCCAACTGCCACATCATCTTCAGGAAACTTCTTAGCTCTTATTAAATTAAATGATCCGAGATACTAAAAATGATTCCAAGACATATATCTCTTCATATGTATATAACCCAGCAGCCTTTGAGAAGGAACTTGAATTCACTTTTAATTTGGTTCCCAAAATAGTTGAGATGACAGAGAAAGACATCAGGGGTCCTCCCAGAACATTGTGGTAACTTTGACAGAGTCGGCCAGATTGAGTAAAAGGGCCTGTATTTCAGAGGACCAAACAGATATGTAGCTAGTCTGGTCATCCCTTGGACCCAGCCACTATAGAGAAGCAACATTATTTACTTTTTAAATAGCACTGATCATTCCCGAATATGATTGTAGATTTTTTTTTTTTTTTTTGCCCTTAGGGCAGGAACTTTATTTTGTTTATTACAGCATTTCCAGTATCTAGCAAAGCTTGGCACAAAGTAGACATTTAATAAATATTTGCTGAATAAATGAATAATTCTGTAAACTTTCAATATTCAAATATTTGAATCAGTCTTAAAAATAAAATCTCAATTTGTTCTCTACATTTTTATGTTGATACAAATATTAAAATTGCAAAACTGTAAAAAGTAATGCTAGCCCACTTGTAACTGCTTTCTTTAATGGGTTGGAATTGCTAAAGAAAGGAACAAAGGAAGGAAAGGAGGGAGGGAGAAAGGAGAGAAGGAAGGAAACACATATAAAACAAAAAGAATAGCCTAACAGTAAAGGAACCAGCAGAAAAAATAAGAAAAATAAGCAAACTCTAAATGAAATAACTGCTTTGGAACCAAAGTTGTTTTTGAATCCTGACTCTGATACTTTTTGGCTGGGATCTTGTACAAGAAACTTATTTATCTTCTCTAAGCCTCAGACTTCATAGTATTAAAACAAGGATAGCAAGAGCTAACTCAGGTTGTTGCTGTGAATACTAAAAGTGGTAAATCGCATAATGCATTGTCAATTACCACCTAATTAGTGATCAATAACTAGCATTTCTTATTGTTATAAGGAATGTTCTAGACAGATAATGAAAATTGATTCTAGAATGAAGGAAATGGTTCTTCTGCATTGGTGTTAATAGCACTGAAAGACCTTGGGCTTCTGGAAACAATAGATTAGAAAACGTTAACACCTGGGGACCTCTGTCACCACTGCCGGGCCTTATTAAGTTGTGTATTAGCATCATATTCCGAATTAAAACTAAGGGTTGTCAAATGTGGGTGGGAAGGAAGGGAATTAAGATGCTCTGTGCACTCCCTATGTATCCAGTCAGGAAGCATTCAAGCTACATGACAAGTGCTATCTCATTTAATTAATTTCTCAGACTGACACATTTGTTCTGTTTTCAGAGGAGAAAAATGCAGGGTGATAAATTAACTTGTCCAAGATCATGCATATAGTTCATACAGGGTTTTGGTTTTGAATCTAGAGCCATCTAGCTCAAAGTGCAGTCTCTCTATACTCTGACATGCCGACCTCTCTTCCTTGGGTTAAGTGAATCTTCCTCTAACTCTGAAATATCTGTGTCAGGGATGAGAGCTCAAGGGGAAACAATTACTTCCTGCCTAGGAAGCAACACCACCACCAAAAAAAATATGGGAAAGTACAGATGTGGTTCAAATTCCCAAAATATGTTTTTTACACAAGTAAATTTGTTTATTTTTAATATCATATTTTGAGAGCATGTGTTTATTTTCAGAGAGTAGCCTTATCTTATTTTGGAACATACAAATCTGTAGACACTTCCTTGCTGTGTCTGAATCCTAATTCCAAATTACCGGGAAAGAGAATCTGAATAGTTAGAGCTTAGGTCAAGAATTCAATGATAATACAGTCAACTGTAGTCATGGGGCTGGTGTCATGTGGAAACAAAGCATGTAGGACTCATTCTTGTAGGGAGGGAAATGCTCTCTTGGAAGGGGAGAAGGCTTCTCCTATGGAAATACACTATCTAACTTCTCCACAACATATGTGCATATCAAATATTTTACATATAATTTCAGACAACTCGCTAACCATTCAGAGACTCAGATTAAAAAATCATTTTAAAAAACCTGTTCTAAATCCAAAATCTGCTTGCAGCTCTAGCTATTTTTTTCCCAAAGTGTGTATGTCTGTACATTTTAATGGTATAGAAATTGTTTTGCCTCATTTTGCAAAAGTGGAGTATGTTGCTTTAAACAGCAGCTGGATCATTTTCTGTGTGTAAACATAAAATCAATTTACAGAAGTAACGAGAATTTGGGCTAGAAAAGGAAAAAGGAGAGCAAAGAGCATGTCCAGGAAGATAACTTGTGTGTAATCACTTGAGCTTTCCTGACAGATGGGAGCTCAGTAAACAATAATGTTTTAATAATATTTGCACCCTGTGCAATTCCATGCTGGTTCTGTCTTGCCTTTGCCTTTGCCTTTGCTGAGGTCAGCACATATCTGTCGTGGCAAAGTGAAGTCAGAGGTGCCAGCTGTAGTGAAAGTGAGACTGTGGTGAGGATGCCTCTCTATTAAGAACCAAGCAATGACATCTACACTTTTATGTATGCTTGCTGACAGGCATTTATGGTAATGACTTGCAAGGTTTGCTGACCCTGGTTGACTCAATCTGTTCATTTCTGATTTATCCATTCCCATTAGAGTGCTTGTTTATGGATGCAAATATTATTGCTAAAGAGAACACTAAAATGTTTTTTAGCAAAAATAAAGTTGCAGCAAATGCTAGATACCTTTTAAGTCTATAAGCTATTATTTCTCTATGTAATGATTCTGTGAGCCTTAAAAATCTAGGTACTAACTTACTAAAAAGTAAACATGTTTTATATATAAAAACCACTTCATACTTTTTAATAGCATGCCTATCATTATAGAAAAACTAATTTTATGGGAAGGGCACTCTTTATTCAGTTGATTAATTTTACTTCTCCATAGAATCAAGTTCATAAGGGATGTGCATACATATGTACTTTTTTCCCCCTAAACACACATTAGATTTCTATTTTATTTTTTAGCGTCAAGGATTTATATGTACATAAATTTATTCAGTAAAAATTGTAATGAGGATTTATAACAGGAATTCATAACAATATCATGGTTAGGACTTAGGTTTCCACTCAGCTCTACTTCTTCCTATAAAATGCTGAAACTTCTTTGCATTCGTTTTTCAATCTGTAAAATGGTGAAAATAATTTTTTGAGAACTTACTAAAGTATTTAGCATATAGCTGACAAAAGTTAAGGACCATATATATTTCATATTATTAAATAGCGTTAATAATGATTATAGCGTTGATGTAAAATTCAAGATAGTGTTAACTAATAAGTAGTGATAAGTTGATAACACTACCAGTAATAAGCCAAAAAAGGAAGATAATACATTTTAGAAATAGGATGATACTATTTCATAGAGATATTAATTCCTAAATACATCGCATTGCCCACCTCCCATTCCCAAATTAAACTGATTATTTTACTGATGCACTAAATTTGACTATAATCTGAACTAAGAACATTTACCTTTTGTTAATAGACATTTTTGTACATTGAAAAAAACAAACTACAGTAAAGTAATCTTTAGAACACAGTATATTTATCCTGAAGATTTTCATGAAATTAACACAGAGTGAGAATAGCAATTAATAAATTTGATCTTATATGAGCCTCAAAATTTCTGGGGGGGGGGTGGAAATCAAACAATATTTTAACCTACACATAAAAGTACTATTTTAAAACTGACTTTCACACCTGGCAGAAATTTCAGGGTCACCTAAAAATTTTGTTTTATAGAACAATTGAAAGATAAACATAAGGAAAAAAGAGAATGCAATAGGAAGAATGAAAATTAACTCTCATTTATTAATTTTTTTGAAAGGGATATAGGGAACAATATGAACTGGAAATGACTAACCCCTTAAGAAAATGGAGTACTTTATTTACCTGATAAACAGTTAAAACCAATTTCATAAAGATGCTCACAGAAGGTCAGAACAACGATGCATGAACAAAGTGATAATTTCAACAGAGAGATAGGATATATAAGAAAATAACAAACAGAAATCATACAGCTGAATAAATACAATAGCTGCACTGAAAAATTCAATAGAGAGGTTAAAACAGACTAGATGAAGGGGAAGAAAGGATCAACAAACTCAAAGACAGGGCAGTGGCACTCATCCAATCAGAGGAGAAAAAAGAAAAAGAATATAAAAGACTAAAGATAGCTTAAGGGCAAATATTAACAGATCTGGAGGAAGAAACAAAGAGCAATAGGGAAACTCAATACCCCACTTTCCACATTGAATGGGTCATTCAGAAAGAATATCAATAAGGAAACATTGTACTTAAATTACATGCTAGACCAAAGGGACATAATATACTCGTGCAAAATATTCCATACAACAGCAGCAGATGCACATTCTTGTCAAACTCACATGAAAGATCCTACAATACAGAACATATGTGAGGCCACAAACAAGCCTTATAAAATTTAAGAATATTAAAATTATATCAAACATCTTTTCTGGTCACAATGGTATGAAACAATATAAATTACAAAAAGAAAACTGGAAATTTCACAAATATTTGGAGATTAAACAACATGATACTGAACAACTGTGTCAAAGAAAAATATGAAAAGAGAAATAAATAATCTTAAGGGAAATAGAAATAGAAACACAACATACCAAAATTTATGGGATGCAGATAAGGCAGTTTTCAGAGGAAAGTTCATAGCGATAAATGCCTACATGAAGAAAAATAATACCTTAAAGAGCCTAACTTGACACCTCAAGGAACTGGAAAAATAAGAATAAACAAAGTACAAATTTAGTACAAGGAAGGAAATATCAAAGATAAGAGTGGAAATAAATGACATAGACTAGAAAGAAAATAGAAAAAAAATCAACAAAACTAAAAGCTATTTTTTAAAGATGAAATTTATAAACACTTAGCTAAACTCAAAAAGAAAAGAGAGGAATCAAATTAGTCATAAAGGAATTTACCTCAATAAAACAAAGGCCATTTATAACAAGCCCAGAGCTGATATGTTCAATGGTAAAAAGCTGATATTGTTCCTGATCTTTACGTATAAGATCTTTACTTATAAGATCAGGAACATGACAACATGCTCACTCTAGCCACTTTTGACAGAGTACGGGAAGTCCTAGCCAGAGCAATTAGGCAAGAAAAAGAAATAAAAGACACCTAAATCAGAAAGGAAGAAATAAAACTGCCTCTATTTGCATGATATTATATATAGGAAACCCTAAAGTCCAAAAAACTGTTAAAACTAATAAACAAATTCAGTAAATTTTCAGGGTACAAAATCAGTATACAAAAATCCACTGTGTTTCTATACACTAACAACAAACTATCAGAAAGAGAAATTTAGGAAACAATCCCATTTACATTAAATATAATAGAATACCTGGGAATAAATTTAACCAAGAAGCTGAAAGGCCTGTACACTAAACAGTATAAGAAATTGATGAAATAAATTGGGAAGAGAAAAATAAATGGAAATATATTCCATGTTCACAGGTTGGAAGAATATATATTGTTAGAATGCTCATGTTACCAAAATTTATCTACAGATTTAATGTAATCCCTGTCAAAATCCCAAAGGCATTTTTCATAGAAATAGACCAAACAATCCTAAAATTTGTATGGATCCACAAAATAACTGGAATAGCCAAAGCAATATTGAGAAAGAAGAACAAAGCAGGAGTCATAATCGTTTCTGATTTAAAACTATATTGCATTTCTATAGTAATCAAAAACAGTATGATATTGGCATAAACACTAACACAGAGATCAATGAAACAGAATAGAGAGCCCAGGAATAAACCCACACATATACGGCCAATTAATTTACGACGAAGAAGCAAATGATATATATGAGGGTATTTTCTTCAATAACTGGTGCTGGGAAAACTGGAGAGCTACACATCAAAAATGAAACTGGACCCCTTATCTTGCACCATACACAAAAATCAATTCAAAATGAATTGAAGACTTGAATGTAAGACTTTCTAATAAAACTTCTAGAAGAAAACATAGAGGAACTATGTCAAACTAAAAGTAGATTTCAGGGACTCTCTCCTTCTATGATTGTAAAACCTGTGGAAACCTGGAACTCTCAAAGCTGTGTTTGTCTACAGTGGAAGATCTTTTGAGACGGTACTTAACATAGAGAACACAGAGCAGAATGTTAAACAGACAAATCCTGAGGACATTGCTTGAATATTCCTATAGCCAACTCTACCCTTTTGACACGTATCTTAAGGAGACAGTAAATTTTCTCTTCTTCACTTAAGGTAGATTGAATTGGGCTTTTGTTACTTCCAACTAAGAATGCCAACTAATATAACTGTTCAGTAGCTATCTCCTCCTGAGGTTGAATTATGAAAAAAACCAAACACCTCTGTATGTTTTCTTTTCAGTCTTTTCTGTATATTTTGTTCAGCAGTCATGTAGGACTCTAACATGAATTATTTCCCCTTGATTTTTTTTTTTAATCTTTTCTTTGGAAATGGATATGATTTAAGAGAAAAATGGAGACACTACTTAGGGAAACTATCCAAAAGTGTTCAGCATAAACGTTTATATAGTCACTACAACAACTTTATTGACTGTGTATAATGCACAGGGCATGCTTTTAGACACTTCACACACACCATTACCTCATTTACACATCATGATATACCCTGCAGGCTTTGAACTGATGGTATAGTTACCAGCATTCTACGGAGGAAGAATTTGAAACTCACAGAGATAAAATGTCATAGCTAACTTCGCAGGTCTAGTGATCACAAAATCAAGATTCAAACCTAGTCAGTCTGATTCCAAAGGTAATGTTATTCCTATACGGCTCTGCTATCAATGGGGAAAGTCATGATAGCCTAGATATAGTGGCATCTTATAAAGAATATTAAATACTGAAGATATTAAAAGTATAGTTCCTTAAAACACTGTATGTCTTTGCAGACAATATTGTGAGATTTAGTCTTTATGACAAAAAGGGCAGTTTTCCCCTGCTGTGTAACAGAGTATTAAATAGAGACATGGCTATAAGTATGCTGTAAATGATTTCTCATTAAAACAGTTTGTCGTATCTACATCTGCATAGCAATTTTAGGTGAACTATATAATATAGTGGGACTAACCACACAATGCAGAACAGGATAATTAGATACTTGCTGAATAAAATTTTGCCTGTGCTAGGATTTTTCCAATCCGCATTCCTGAATTCAACAAAACTAAATTATCTCCATTCTATATTTGTATTATATTGAGTATAATAATAAATACAAATAAGAATTAAGATAGGTGTTTATATTTCAGCAGTAACTCCTGCAAAGAAAGCTTATCAATCACATTATTAAGCTGTCAGTTTCTAATTTAGAAAGAACTATTCTACTCTAAACCAGCAAATGTAAATATCAAAATAAACAAAGTTTTGGAAAACAAAACTCAATACAAATGCTTTCTAATTCTTTTGTCTTCTGAAATTAGTGTCACTGTTCTCTTTATATTTATTTTCTATGTGTAACAAGTAGATATGTTATTAGCTACTAGAGCTAACATGTTTCAAGCAAACCATTTCACACTGAATCTTCCTAGACTTGTGTACTTACCTGAAAAGTGTTATGACTTTTTCCCTGGTTCAAATATCCTTGAAGGAAAATTTATAGTTAATCTCGGTCATGCCCTTGAGCTGTCTTCTAGTTCACAGGAGTGAACCAAGCAAATGAAAGTCAGATGTACATGTATAAAATTTGACATGGTACTTGTTGGACTACTTAGATTTATGAGATAACTTTCATTGTCTTAAACATATTCAGTTTAGAGCTCTGAGGTAAAGCCTTTACTTTGCATAAGGTTAGCAGTCAGCTTACACACCGCTATCACTGTCACTCCCAGCAAAAACAACTACAGCAAGCTCCTCTCAGCAATGCCTGATATAAATTCGGAGAATGTTAAAATGTTTTTTCCAAAAATTGGTTTTCAGTTATTTATTTTGGGGTGCGTTACTGATAAAAAAAGACAAGCAAGCCAAATGTTCATGTTTCTAGGTACAGGGACTAATATAATCTTACCTAGTATGTTGTAATCTATTATCTTGAAAGAAAGAAGATAAGAAATATGCAGACATCACTAAAGTATTCTCAAGTTTTCTCTATAATGAATATGTATGCATAGGCGCTTTAAAACTGGAAGGGTAAGTGATCAAATCTTTGCATTTCATTTGTCCGGTTGGAAAATAAAAGAATTAAAGGCAAGTGTCTCCAATTTATGGAGGGCTCAGGGGCGGCCATTGTTGAGAGGAAAATAGCTAAAGCCCTGAATGATCTTGATGGAGAAGAGAAGCATAAGTACCTGGCAGGACAAAACGGGGAACTCTGCGAGAGGCATAGGAGACCACGATGACCCGTCCCTCCCACAGCTGCGCTTCCCCTCCAAACAGAAGGGAGCGGCCTGGGGATCCTCTGGGGGGGTGATACTGTGAGGGTCAGGCCAAACAGAATCATGTGCATGACTTTTTAATATTGGAGAAATGGAAGCGGACTGTGTCTGAGTGCTGCGTACAATTTCCTTTGTAATCAACGGCACCAAGAGGAGAGAAGTCCTCAGCTCGCCATCTATGTGGTATAAAAAACACTGAAAGTACAGGAGAGCACGAAAGGAGAGTGGCCGTGAATCCAGTACTTTCCAATTGTGATTTTTAATTGTTTTCTCTAAGTTTTTAAACCTTGGATACCAAAACAAATGTTTCCAGTCAAAATGGGGTCCTTTTACAAAGTCACTAGAAAAGCATTTCCGGGGACCCATGCAAGGGAGGTGGAGGTATTGTGGTCAGGTTTATTAGGGTAGAAATAGAAGGCTGCCCCCAGGTTCCTGATGTCTCAGCTCTGTCCCTCCGGCTGTGGGAAAAGTTTATACTTTACCTCAGCAAGCCCAGGACAAAGACCGGTGTCCAGAAATTCTGTGCCGTGTCGAAGCTCAGTCCGGTTGGGCCTTTGTCGCACGTGGCCAGCCTCGTCTCTGTCCCTGCTGCTCAGCGGGCGCTCTGTCGCTCACCCAGGCCCAGGCTTGGAGTCCACACAGCTGCCTGGCCAGGTGACTCAGAGGCCCAGCGGGTGGCTCTGGAGAGAACTGGAGACCCAGTCGGGTGAGTGAGAGAGTGTGAGCGTTGTTAAGCTTGGATTATATTATTTTAGGCTTGGGAGGGACCAGGAGTCCTTTGAAAGTAAGTAATCAACTTCCCAGTCTTTCGTGGGCTTCAGGTGGGTCCTCCCCCTACCCAATCCATTTCCTAGATCTTCCAGCGTCCCATGGCTCTTATTCAATCTGATCCTTTCCCCAGGCTAGACAGACAGACCTTTACTGTCGCTGTCTTGGCTCCTCCTGTGCATGCCTCCTAGGAGAAGCACTTCCCCCTGTGCCATCTTAGCTTCTACTAGACATTTGCCCAGCAAAGGAATTTCTCTTGTTCTTTTGATTCCTCCCCGGGTAATGGCCAGTAATTATCCTTGCTGCCTGCTTTGGGGATTAGATCCTGAGGGCAGAGAATGCAGCAGTTTCCTGGGGAGTGTGTGAAGTTGTAGCTTCCTAATGAAGCAGGCTTCTGTATGTCTGATTCCCTTTGTTCCCTTCCTTTATTAATATCTAGCTACCTACTCTAACACAAAGAACTTTCCAGTCTTTATAAGTTTTATTTAATGGACTAATCATAAATAGGTTAGGAAAAACAAAAAACATAATCTTGCTCTTTCAATATATCTACCCTGATGTTTTAATGCATTTGGGGAAAAAAAAAAGTATTATATAGTTACTGTATGACACTTTCTAGGACAATGTTTTTATGACAAAAATTCAACTGGTAGGCATATAAAAATAATGAAAGAAATCTCATGTGCATGGCATGAAGACATGTGTCTTCACAAATCTATGAGAAGTATAAGTATCTTTGAGTAGTAATCAAGGAAGCAATGTACTCTCAAGTGTTCACAGAAATAAAGTCTTATACTAAAATTTATAAACCTGAGTTTGATAATCTTTAGGATGAAGCTGTCTGAACCTTGAAATTTTTTATAGTTATGTCTTCATGAATACAACCTTCGGACACCAGCAAGATGTCTGAGAATTTGAATAAATTCTGGCACTACCTCCCCATTGGTAGAATCAGATTTCACAGTTTAAAGGCTTAGTCCACAGCCTGCCCTCCAATTTAAACAACAGCTGCAAGCCCAGGTTGTTACCTGTGCCTCTGACCAAGTGGCTATCAATCTGAGGTCCCCAGATTCCTGCCTCAAATTTGATTATTTGGTAGAACTGCTCACAGATTTCAAGAAAACCTGTTTACTCACCATATTACCAATGTTCTAGACAGGATATTAAAGAATAAAAGTCAACAGCTTGATGAAAAGCCACATAGGGCTAGGCCCTGAAAAAAGGAGTTTCTGTTCTCTTGGAGCAGGCATGGTGGCATGTGGAAATATTCTGGTTCCCCAGCATGGAAGCTCTACAAAAAGGTTGTATGAGCTGTGCTTTTGTGTTTTTATGGAACCTTCATTACATAGTTATGATTAAGTCACTGGCTATTTTGATGATTAATTCAACTTCAAGCCCCAGGCTGAGACTGAAAGTTCCAATCTTTAACCCAATGGTTTTCAAGCCACGTGTTACAAGAACTTTTAAAATATGCAATATCTGTCTGTTTAGTGAGAGGCACTGACGTCATTTCCCTTAGATTGTCAAATAAGAAAATGACAATAGCCAACACAACAATAGCCATCTGGTGTTAATGCCTTGTCTTGAACCATAAATATATAGGTCATAATAGAGTTGCATCTTAATTGCCATGTCACATAATAAGGTTGCTTATGATTGATTAATTCTTGGTACCAGAAATCCTTATATATAAGCACAGGCACCTGGTTTTTTAAAAAGCCACTTTGGAGCAAAAAAGTGTCCTTAATTACTTCTATTATTATTATTATTTTGTAAATCAATCAAAATTATATCTATTTTTTTGTCACATTGACAAAAAATACAATATATTTTTTGGTATGCTGTAGAATTTTAGTAATTAGTTTATGTGTGCCATGAGATTAAAAAAGGTTTAAAAATCTCTGCTTTAATCATATTGTTGGTTCTATTGGCAACCAGTCCCCACTTTGGGGTGGGGTCCCAAAGTCACCTCATTAACGTAATAAGAAACACTATTGTCCTCATCACTTAGGAAATTCTAAGGGGTTTGGGAGCTGTGAACCAGGAACTGTGATTGAAGACCAAATATATCTGCCAAATTTTAGTCCCCTGAAAAACGTATACACACCACAACATTTCAGAGGCACTTTCAATTTCTATGAGTGATTTTTTTGGATCCCTCTCACATTACCAGAAAATGGAGCATTTCGCACCCTTCCCCATGCAAAAGGGAGGAGAAAGCCAGGATGGATTCCTGTTAACCTCCAGCTTTCCCTTTCATAAGCTGGAGTTGGTAACGAATAGGGATATTGGAAAGATCAAATAGATACTCTTAATATCTTGCAGGGACTTTCCTAGATAATCTCTAGAGATTGATGGGATAGTTGTCACCTCACCTATTTTTCTTAGATTTGGAGATTCTATTGTGAGTTAAGAGTAAATTTAGCCCAGCAGGTGTGGCTCAGCAGTTGAGCATGGACCTATGATCTAGGAGATTGAGGTTTGATTCCCGGTCAGGGCACATGCCCCGGTTGCAGGCTCGATCCCTAGCAGAGGGAGTGCAGGAGGCAGCCGATCAATGACTGTCATCATTGATGTTTCTATTTCTCTCTCCCTTCCACTCTCTGAAATCAATCAATCAATCAATCAATCAATATATATAGATATAGATATAGATATATTTAAAAGGAGTAAATTTAGCTTTTAAAATTCTGTTACAAATGATTTTTGATTTGAAAAGGAACATGATCTGATTTATATTTTCTAAAGATCACTCTACTTGGTGGAGAATAGATTGCAAGAAGAGCTTAAACCTGCAAAACAAATTAGGTGACTTTATGCGTAAAGTAGGCCTTGCTATTTAATGAGTGGTCCATGAACTAGCAGAATCAACTCTCCTGGAAGCTTGTAAAAAATGACAAATCTCGGGCCTTACACCAACCTATTAAAGCAGAATATATTCTAGCAAGATCCTCAGGTAATTTGTATGTTCATTAGAATTTGTGAAGGACTTGTAGAGGTGAGATATGGAAGTTATTTCAGCAAAGGTGATGGGTGTGGGAATGATGAGAAGGGAACAGATGAAGATGTATTTTTGAGACAGATTTTCTGATGCCTTCTTGTGAAGAGTGAAGAAAAGTAAGAAACCCAGAAAGATGACTTCAGTTTCTAGCTTGAGAAGTATGATGGTGGCCAGTGGCATTTGGAAGAGGAATATGCTTGGTAGAAAGGAAGAAAAATGTTTAAATTTGGTCACACTGAGTTAAAATTGTCAAGAAAATATCTGTTATACCCCAACTCATCCCTCCCTCCTATTGCCGTTACACCCTTTATCTTTCTGCTGCAATGTAACTCCCTAGTTGGAAAAAAGCATGGTTGGTCTGATCAATAACATTCTTGAGTAGATTATTCCTATGGTTTTCTTATTTTTTAAAAACAAACATAAGGTCACTTTTCCCCAAAAGTGCCCTTTCATTTGTTTTTCTATGTGCCAGTTCTATCCTGATAGTCATTATTTAGTTAATGGTAACTCTTTCCTCTGTTGCTTCTCTTCTGTGAGCTAAAATTATTGTCCAAACAAGACAACACTGTTTCAGATGCTCTTTTTAAAGAATGTTAGAATTTTAAAAGAAAAATGACCAAGTGATTGGTCAGAAAAGAAAAGAAAAATAGAGCAAATACAAAACAAAATCACTTCTGTTTCTGACATAATCATCCTTTCCTTTTGTAAAGCTTGCAAAATCAATGGCAACAATACAAAATCAGTCCTATTTCTGAAAGGGTTAGCAAGTAATTTGTGACAACCCATTTGTAGAAGTAGGTAATCATCTGTAATTAGAATATATTATACTGTACATCTTTTTAATTACTATGTGTTTTCTGGCTTTCTGGTCAACAAAGAGATACTTATATAACACCTAAAAATCACAATATACTACTATTGCCAGGACAATGTGATTGGGAATAGATCTTGAGGCAGAACATCATAAAGATTTTGTTATTTCCTGGATGGCTAAAGGAAAATTAAAAAGTAATTCTCTAAGGTGGGCTGTGAGAAAGCTACAAAATTCTGTAAAATAACCCTTTTGATGTGCACTATTTTATTAGTAATACTGTGTGTTTAATCAGCTTTCCTCTATGGGGGGTTTCTTTGTTGTTTTGAGCTACATTAACAAGGATAAAAAGAAAAAAAAACTGGTTCAAACAACATGGCCACAGTCACATTTTAAAAAATAATTAAAAGCAATTAAAAGTTAAAATACATTTTTTGAGTCTAGTACAAAATATTAAAATATCTAACGTTTATAGGGGCACTATTCATATTCAATTTAAAAATGAGGAAGCAAAGGTACAGGGGCGCTAAATAACTTGCTCAAATTCATTCCACTTGTAAATAGCAGAGCTGGATTTGAAACCCAGGCAGTCTGGTTCCTGAACTGTATTCTTAATCTCAAGCTAAAACTGCCTCAGCTGGATAATGCAAGAAACACACACACACACACACACACAGACATTCTGTACACAAAGTCAGTATAGGATCATTTCATTGATGTAACAAAAACTTCTTCTCTCTTTCTGAAATGTTCAGAGAGATTTATGTGTCACATTAGATAAATTTTCATTATTATGTATGTATCAATCTTCCTCCTTAGCAAGAACATGCAGTTTGCATGCTTTGAAATTATATAAATGAACATTTTTATCATGATTTAATGATTGTAAATAACACCTATATAGCCATTTTCTTAGAAACTTATCTCTTGATTAGATGCAAAAAAAATCTTTGCAAATAGTATTGCTGAGTGAGATGATATAGGAATCCCCAATATAGTTTACTACAGTTTTTAAAAAATTTACATTATGTCTACTATGACTCCCAAGGCACAAAGTATAGGCGGGCTTAGGGTTATATATATTATAGATATTAAGTGAATCTACTTCCCAAAATATCTATTAAACTTGAGGCAATGGTTTCTTCCTTCAAATTCCTTCTAAATATACAGTGGGGCCTCTATTAGCATATCAGGTGGGAAAATTCTTCATTCTGCAAAGTTCTCACAAATATTGTAGGACATTTAGCATCTATATCCCCTGGTCACTGAAAGCCAGTGATAAATAATATTACCCCCACATTTCCAAATGACCCTGACTGAGAACAACCAAAGAAATTAGGAGGAAACAAAAGATAACATTTCTACCACTTACCTACGCACTCTCCTTTCCTTCCTCATATAAAACAGACCAATATGAGCACTCAATAGGAGTCACTTGAAAAATGGGAAAGAGGCCTATTAGGTAAAATTGAGAAAAAATGAAAAGATGTTAATGGTAACATCTCTCAAGAAAGGTATTATGGTCCAGACATTCTCTCTCATGATGGATGTGGCTGGATAGAAACATATTAATGGCCACTTGTGGACCATGACTTGATGGCTGTAGTGCCCTCTTTTCCAGTAGTTTGTTCTTACAAGTGAATATCATAGAAATATCATACAGATAAGCAAGTTGTGCACAACAGTATCCCCACTTTTTGTCAAAGCTTCAGTCCTAACAGTTTTCTTCACATACTTCTTTGAATCACTTTGCTTTTGTTTATCACAGTTGAGTCTGACGGTCAAGGGGTCAAGGTCACTCTCTGTTAGGGTTTGTTTGGGACCTTAATTCTTATTTTAACTGATTTGCTTCATCATAATTAGACAGAGACTTAAATATTTTCAATTTTATTCTGAGTATAAAATTATCTCTAATTAAATGTCTATTGAAAATCCAAATTTTAAAACATAGTTTATATCTCAATTTAATCTCAACTTAAGCATATTCAGTGTGATTTTCAATTTAACTTTACTAATGTGAAATCATCATGTACAGAGCACTTAATGCAATCATTTTCTACGTAGGTTATATTAATCATCAGCCAATGCCAATTTTTTTTTATCTTGAACTGTTATTGGAAGTTACTTAACTTTTCATAGATTGTGAGCTCTCAATAATCAGCAACTGTGCTTTATTCTTCCTTGTGTTACCCACAGTCCCTGGCACAAGGCCAAGAGAGAGAATGCTCACAATATGTTTTTTATTTTAAATATTTGTATTTCCCTTCAGCTTTCAGACATGCTATGCAAGAATTATCTTCTGTGAAATCTTTTCACTCTTCTGCACTCATCCAAAGCCAATTATTGAGACATCTATGATTCCATGTCAATAAGATGTACAACATTATGATTCATCAGCCATCTCCATTGGTAGCCCTGGCATTGTCAGCTTTTAACACACTGCTAACAGACAAAGTAATAAGAGTATTAGAAAATATATTGGCTGTAGAAGCTGTTGTTATTTAGGGCAAAACAGAAGGGAGTTTATATATTTTCCAGAAATATTAATAATTAAAGATTCCCTTAAATCAGAGTTGCCTGTAACTGAAGCCATATCTTCTTCTTATTATTTTTAATTTGCTGTGGCTTATTATTTATTATGCTACCTAATCATAGGTTCCATGCCAATTCAGTGTTTAAAATGTATTCATTGTGATGAGTTGGCACCTGGTCATTTTAAAACTACATTAATTTAGTTAAACTATGCATAATGATAATGTCAAAAGACTTCTTTTGTTTTTCATAAATAAATTGCAACTAAATCTACAACTCGTTTAAAATCTGCCTTCTTCAAAAACCAGTATCATTAATTTGCATGAGGAGTATTTTTTGGTAACATAGCCTTATTATTTTAATTTTTATAAAAAAAAAGAAGGTGATGTCCTGAATATTAAATAAATAAAGAGGAATTAATATTTCTGGCCATTAGGGCTTGCCTTAAGCAAAATTGTGAACATACTAGGAAGGCCAAAGGCACTAGTTGCCATTGTGAAAACATATACGTTTCTTCTCAGGTACAAGCACTAATAGTTACTCAGCTTGGGACAGACTCTGGTTCAGGTGTCACATTCACATCTAATTTGCCATATCGCTCTCATGGCTACCCTGGTTTGTGTCTTACCTGTTCAGAGTTTGTCTCTCTTAAGAAATTAACATAATAAACATTAGCTAATGGTTTCACGCATAAATCCATTAGCCCATCCCAGGAACCATTATTTACTTTTTGACAGAAGTTTAACAAAAAACTAACCTTTTTTTTTTTTTTTTTTTTTTTTTGATATTTTATTGATTTCAGAGAGAGGAAGGGAGAGGGAGAGAGAGAGAGAGATACATCAGTGACAAGAGAGAGTCATTGATCCCCTGCCTCCTGCACATCCCTGACTGGGGATCGAGCCCGCAACCCCAGCATGTTCCCTGACCGGGAACCAAGCCACGATCTCCCAGATCCTAGGTCGATGCTCAACTATTGAGCCATGCCTGGCTGGGCAAACTTAACCATTTTTTAATTTAATTTAATTTAATTTAATTTAATTTAATTATTTCTTTATATATTTCTTTTTAATGTTTCTTTATCTTTATTGTTGAGATCATTACAGATGTCCCCCACTGATCCCCTCCACCCCACATCCATCCCACCCCCAGGCCCTCCCCACACCAATGTCCATGTCCATGGGCCATGTCCATAAACATACAAGTTTCCTGATTAATCTCTCCCCACCCACACCCCTTCCCTGCCTTCCCTCTGAGTTCCCTCAGTTTGTTCCAAGCTTCTATGTTACTGGATCCACCTTGTTCATCAGTTTATTTTGTTTATTATATTCCACATATAAGTGAGATCATGTGGTACTTGTCCTTCTCTGACTGGCTCATTTCCCTTAGCATAATACTCTCTAGTTCCCTCCATGCTGTGCCAAAGGCCAAAAGGTCCTTC
Organism: Miniopterus natalensis; assembly: GCF_054644295.1. NCBI lineage: Eukaryota > Metazoa > Chordata > Mammalia > Chiroptera > Miniopteridae > Miniopterus > Miniopterus natalensis. The sequence continues at coordinate 44,575,456 of NC_142089.1, forward strand.
CTCTTCACAGCCACATAGTATTCCACGGTGTAAATGTGCCACAGCTTTTTTATCCACTCATCTACTGATGGGCACTTGGGCTGTTTCCAGATCTTAGCTATTGTAAATTGCGCTGCTATGAACATAGGGGTGCATAAGTTCTTTGCAATTGGTGCTTGGGGTTCCTTAGGATATATTCCCAGAAGTAGGATCACTGGGTCAAATGGCAGGTCAACTTTTAATCTTTTGAGGAACCTCCATACTGCTTTCCATAGTGGCTGCCCCAGTCTGCATTCCCACCAGCAGTGTACTAGGGTGTCCCTTTTTCCACACCCTCGCCAGCACTTGTAGTTCGTTGGCTTGTTGATGGAGCCCTTCTGACAGGTGTGAAGTGATACCTCATTGTGGTTTTAATTTGCATCTCTCTGATGATTAGACTGAAAGTCTTACAGATGTCCCCCTTTTTTCCCCATTGACCTCGTCCATGCTCTCCCTTCCCTGGTAGATTTAAAGAATAACCAAGTGCCTGACACACTCAATCCCCCTTTTGAAGAAAGCGACCAGAAACAGGGCTCTTTCCACACGTGGTCATGATATAATGTGTTGGCCTGGGAATCTGCACCCTTGCAAAGACAACCATTTCTGAGCTGCTCCATAGAGTTGCCTCAAAATATAGAGGGGCTTACTGATACAATTAGGTCATATCTCTTGGGGTCATATCTCTGCTTTGAGTATGAAGCAGGGAGGGAAAGAGGGAATCATAGTAGGGGACAATAGAAGGAAACAGTAGCCCTGGAGGCAGGAGTGTAGAAAGGAGGGAGAACGAGCCCCTAGCGCGGGCTATTAGATGTTCCCTGCCGAGGGACAGACCAAGTCTGTCTGTCCCTATAGCTGACCGAGTCACTAAGGCTGACACTGGTGCTCCAGGTCTCCTGCTGCCACCTGAATGGCCCAGCATACTGATTAAGATTTTCTGCTGAGACACTCTCCTGGGTTCCTTTCCTTTTTCTCATGTATCTTTATAATAAGTCCCTTTCTATGAATTAACTTCTGCATCACTATTCCGTTCTATTTCGTAAAATCTCAGCGAATAAAATGCCCCCATCTGCTCCTTCAGGGTGATATAGGTGTGACAGCGTTACATGACATGCTCCCCGCAAGCACACGGCCTCACGCCGGGCTCAGGAGGCCTGCTGGCCACCGCGGGCGCCTTCCCCTCACTTCACCTGCCTTCAGGCGCCTTCCGACTTAGCTCCAAGGTGCTAGTGCTTTAGACTGAGACTGTGCCTGTTCGTTTTAACTTCGTATTAACTATCCTAATGTGCAGTTATAGAATTATAGTCGCGCCTGTTAAATACTGCTTTGTATTTATTCCTATTTCTGAATCTCCATTTACATGACTAATGGTAAACTCTGAGGAATGTAGGGCGCGATTTTCACCTCCTCCGGAAGCAGGCACCGTCGGTGCTTCCCCCGTATCCCCTTGGCACCCCCTAAGTGGGCACTGTGCCGCCTCCTCCGGCTTAGGAGCGTGCCCAGCCCCTCCCGGGCACGCATGAGAGTACAGGAGACAGAACACGCCCAGGAGCAAGGCCCAGGCTGTGCCCAGCGAGGGCTGGCAAATAGATGCGGCGGCTTCAGGACAATTCCTGCCTCGGTGGACTGTGTTCCATCCAGGCCCCAGGTGTTCCCAGGGGGAATGTGCCCCAGTTGCTGAAAGCGATGCCTTGCTTACTGAGCTTACATCAGTTTCCTTTTCTCTTTTTTGGTCTTCTTTTCCCACTACCCTACTGATAAGCTTCTGGGGCTGCTTCAAATATTTGCTCAGAGTCCGTTTTTGGGGAACCCAACTTGAGATACTTTGTTTCCTTTCAATGCCATTTTACCATTGGAGTTTAGACAATGCTTCCATGTACAAAATTCGTCATTTCCTTGCTTTAAGAGTAATCAGTACATCTCCATCAGATAGTCTAAAATGAAAATATATAGTTGGCAAATCATAGATGCTCTCTTATACGTAAGCAAGTACTTTTGTTAAAGTTTTTATTATTTTTAAAGTATGTTAAAGTAAAAATAAATGCAAGCATACATCTTAATACTTGCTTTCTTAGAATTTGTTCAAGTTAAACTAGAACATGTAATTTCTAATTTAGGTTATTATCTAGAAAAGAGGCATCCTACCAGGATAACTGACTTTGCTATGCCTATTGAAGTAGTTACACATCGTAGTAGGCAAATTGCATTCACATTTAACAATATTGTTTACAAAATATTTCTATTTCAAATACCATTTAATATCATTAGTTTTTAAGAGTTTTAAATTAAGTTAAATTTTGTATGTTATTTTGAGATGTTATTACTTTAAGTCAGGTGTCATTGTAGACAAGTTTCTTTGATAGTTATTTTTCTTACTCTCTTTTTTTGACTGGTGTTTCAGAGCCATAACCCATTAATAAGGAAAAATGGGAAACAAACATTTCTGGGATTATAAATGATTTTCTATAAACACCAGTATAATCTATAGTGGAAATAATATTATCAGTATGTTATATATGTATTAAAACATTCATTGACTGACAAAAAAGGAGATAGAAATTCACAATTAATAGTTTTGACAACTCATTTGCATTTAGCCTAAATCTTTGTTAAACTTGCTTTTATAAGAATAAGGACTGTTTTTTTCTGATTATTAGTTTTTTTAATACATGCAGAGAAATGGCAACTAGTAAGGGCTTCCTTTTCAACTTTTTGTGCTGGAGGTACAGTGTAAGTACTTTATTAGTTGTTGACAGATGCCTGTGTTTCCTGTTTAAAACATTATTTCTCCTAGAAATATACTTGCTCAGTAGAGGCAGTTTGACACGGGCACACCTCTGACTGCCTGCAGTAATAAGCGACACAAACTGTAGACAGCTAAAATGTGACATCCCAAGAGCAGAATATGAGAATGAGCATTCTAAGGCAAATGCCTCATCTATATCTCTCATTTCTAGTAACAAATAATGTCAACAAGAAGCTCAATTATTTTGCTCAAATTGGAAAATACAAAGTAAATAAGTACTTTCAAAAATTGTCTTATTTGGGGAAACGGTATTGCCTAAACTGAAAAACTGAAGGTAAGTGTCAGATTTTGACAGCATATTTTCCAATATACCATTTTAAACGTAAAGTCTATTCATGTTCACCCTTCCCCATGCCATTGAATCCCTCTCCTTGATATATCCTGCTCCCCTAAATACTGAAATGAAAACCAGAGTTCATGGTAAAACTCAAGCCTCTCTGAGCTCCCTTACCTCTCATTAGCTGAACCCAGCTTTGTCAAACTTTATTCCTTCAGCCCTCTCCTGTGGCTCCAGTGAAATTCAGACATCTATTGATATAAAAAATGTAAAGGAAATAGCAGGGTAATTTCTTCCCAAAGGAAATATAGTGCACTTTAATAATATATTGGGAGCATGTGGCCAGGTCAGCCTGTTATTTATCCTTTTGGCTAGGCTATTTTATTTAGAAGTCAGCAGAAATAAAACAATAGCATTCTATATAGAATGATTCACTTACCATTCACTAGTTTCTGTGTTTTGTTAAAAAAATAATACTAAAGAAAATTCTTTTGCATTTTCCTCATTTGATTTGCATTTGCTTGAAATTCATCTGAAAGAGATTAGGAATAAAATGGAAAATATTTTGAAATATACTGCAATTTCCATATAGAATAATAGAATATAATTTCTAATAATTAATCATTTCTAAAAATAGAATATGCTGCCTAGTGAGTCAGTTAAAAAAAAACCCACAAAAACCTGCTAAAGATATTTTAAAGCACTTATCATAATTACTGTAGAATTAAGGATTTCTGTTTTTGGAAATCTCTGCCCCCTCACAGAACTTTTTCTTCTGGAATCTAACATCACATTGCTTTGTAAATATTATATGGGTATATATTTTAATTTCTCTACAAGATATAACTACAGATTTAGTTACATCCTTTATTCATTTTATTTCATCACAGAGCCTTGCTCATACCAGACTCTCACGAATATGTTTAGTTATAGTAATATCAGTGCATACCATTTATCAGACAATCTGTTGTACACTTAGCATTGATGATTTCATTGAATATTTATGAAAACTCTATAAGGCAAGTACTACTTTTAGCTATTTTCATCAAAGAAGATAAGCATTAGGGATTTTAAATGAACACATGTATGAATAAATACAGGGGTGGGCAAAAGTAGTTTTATAGTTGTTCATATGGAAAAAGTATGCAGGTTATAATCATTATAATAGCTTTATTAACTCTGTGTTTTGTGTACTCATAATTATAAACCTACTTTTGCCCACCCCTGTATATAAATAAATTAGTAAATAAACATGGACAAATGAATGTATAAATGGGAAGTTGGACTAGATAATATATGATATTCTGTGTATGAACATAGCTTTATATTCTATGTCTATGAATGTAAGAGCTATATATTAATGTTTAATAGAACAATATATATTTATCACCACCCCTTTAATTTCTCTTTTTAGCATCCTTTGCACCATTTCTCACATGTGCCATACATCAATAATTTTATCTTTGTTGCTGTAAAAATAAAGGAGGGTAGAGAGTGCAGAGATAAACTATGTAGAAATTAATACAGCACCTACATATGCACATTTACTAACAGACTTTTGGGTTTACTCCCAATTAAATTCCTTTCAGTAAACATTTAATGGGCCTCCGCAAGATACTGAATAATACAATGAAACATTCTTATTACTTAGAGTTGTAGGTTGTAGACTCATTGAAATGGCTCTCTTGGAGTTGTATGTGACATCGAATAGCCCTGCTGATTTGTTTTTTATTGGATTACAAGTTGCTTGGTATTATTAAGCAGCGAGAAAATGATTCTCTTTTGAAGACCAGTGTGATACTCTTTGACATAATGGAAAATAATGTAACTTCGTAGTAATGTTGATTTACCCCTGAGGAGGCTTTAGATATTTTTATTTTTCCTGTGTTATTAAGCATGTGATATTGTAATTTTATACTTGGAGGATAAGTTAAATATGATTTTCAAAGGTTGCATTTTTTGTCTTTATGTGTTATTTCTTTTTCCTTTTTCAGAAGGAACTAGAAGACTATTTGAAGGAAAGAAAATATTTAGAAACATCACAATTCAATGGAAGCATGAGTAGGGAGGAGACTGAAATTTGTCAGAAAATGAATTTTCTATTTAACAGATACCTTAATGTAATATCAATAAGATTAATAACGATTGGTTCTGACTATCTGTTAAGACTATTGCAATCTAAAATAAAGCTGAAAATTGAGACCCCTTCTATCTTAAAATGAACATTTGTTTTCACTCCCAGTGCTATTTTGGGGAAAATCACAGCTTCATATTCTGAATTCACAATAATGTTCCTTATTTGATCTGTGAACTTGGTTTTATTCCTTAAGCTCATGAGTCTCTGGTTTCCCATCTCTAAATTGGAAAATATTTTGCACTTCATGAGGCTGGCATAAGAATCAAATAACGAGTGTAAAATGCTAAGCACAGTGCTAGATATGTAGCTGATGTTTATAAATAATATACATTTTTACTCTCGTTTTTTCATTATCCAAACCTTCTACCACTTTCTAATCCAACATTCCATGAATTTTTTTTTAGTAGACCACTTCCCAATGATGATACCATCTTATGATCACTTTTATAATTTAAAATCTGTGCCACATGCACTTAATTATTCTTCTATTTTCTCACGAATTATTTATAACTTTTTCATGTGCACTGAACGTTAGGTATAGAAGAGCATGAAAGTTTGAGGGCACAGAAATACTTGGCCAAGATTTGCTAAGTGTGTACTCTCTGGTAACTTATTTAACCTCAGTTTACTCATCAGTGAAGTAAGGGCTGTAATATTGCTCCATCGGAGTTTTATGGTAATATTAAAGGTGGTGACATTAGTGAACTGAAGTAAAGTATCTAACCTGGTGTAAGTACTTGTGTTTGTTAGTTTCTCCCCCCTCTCCCCCCTTAATCAGCCAGCATTTTGCTCCTTGGAGGTAACCAGGTCTTCTCTACTATGGTACCCTTTAAGAAATTAATCTGTCTGGGCAGAGCTCAAAGTTTACCTCCTCTAAGGCAATGTTTCAGACTTCAGTGTGCATAGGAATCACCTGGGAATCTTAACAAAATGCAGAGCAGCTTCAACAGGTCTGAAGAGGGGCCTGGGATTCTACACTTCTCAGGTGAAGCCAGTACTGCTGCTCCCAGGCCCCACTTTTATAACAAGCATTTAACTATGTTGGAGGAGATAATCAGAGGCTGTGACTGTGGGTTGGCCCGTGACCTTGACCTGGGCAATTGGAGGTTTCTCTCCCCTCCCCTGCCCTCAGAATATAAGTTTAGAGCGCCACTCCCTCAGTAGGAGCCATTTTCCAGGATGCAGCCTTGAGAGATTCTGGTGGTGTCGAGACCATCAGAAACAAATACGGGGCAGAGCCCAAGGTATGGCCTCTATATAAACTTTTTTTTAAATTTATCTTTATTATTAAAAATATTACAAATGTCCCCCTTTTTCCCCCCATTGACCCCCTCCGCCCCACTTCCTCCCCCTCCCCAGGCTTTCACCACACTATTGTCTGTGTCTGTGGGTTATGCATAGATGCACCTAAGTTATTTGGTTAATCTCTCCCCCCACCCTTCCCTCCGATGTCTATATAGTATAAACTTTTAACCTTCTGGTGGGCTGTGCAGAGATCTGCTTGTCTTGTGGCTGCCCAAGAAAGCCTCATATGTAAGTTAAACCTCCATGTGCATTAAACCTACTGCCAGTCTAGGGCGGCCTACCTCTTTTTGGAGCCAGTTTGCAAAATAACAAACGATTATCAATCTGGCCAGAAATCTGCTGTAGTTCTAAAAGCCATTCTAATGATAGAAAAAGTAGGAATAAAACCAAGATGGAGCATTGGTAAGAACTGCAACATAGTTTTTGCACATGGTCATTTTTCATTCTAAAAGTTTTAGATATATATAGAGAGATAGATCTGTATATCTTTTGGTTATTCCTAAAACCGAAATCCTCTTTTACAACAGGGTCCACAGTTCTGTATATGATAGTCCTTTTGTAAAAATCTAACTGGCTTTGAGTACCTGTTAAACCTTTTTGTATTTCTGAATCCCTTCAAACCCTTTAGCTTGGGGCGAACCTATTCTAGCCTGCAGTCCCTCAGTTTAGCGGCAGCCTGCGGGCAAGCACCTTATTTGCAAACAACCCCCCCCCCCCCCCCCCCCCCCGAAACAAAGAAGAAGGGAAATATAAGAATGAGACGGGAAAAGAGGGAGGATAAAGGGAGTGTTTCCAAACTGTCCACAGCTCTGCAACAAGCATAGCTGATCACATAGCCCTGTGGGGAGTGTTCTAAGAGGCTGTATAAACTATTGTTTCTTTGAGCAGACCATCTTGGGAGAGCGAGGAATTGTTGCTGTGGCTTTGCCTGCTGAATTTGGGAAGCAAGGCAAGTGTAAGAGCCTGAAGTGACCTGAAATGAGTAAGTAGAGTTCCTTTTCTTAATCTGACTAATGTGGCTCCTGGTTCTACATTAATAAGTTGCCTACTTTGATCTCTTAACCACTTCTACTCCACTCCCTAAAGTATAAAGCATGACAATATACTTAATATAATTGGACTTTCTCCTTAGGTATAATATAAATGTTTACATGCATGAATTGTCAGGTTCTGAAGCAGAAATTATTTGTCATTTAAAAATGGCTTAAACATGTAGGATATTCGAAAAATTTGAGAGTATTTTATAAAACCATATGGTAAACAGAAGATGCATCTATCTTAGTGTTTTTATAAAACAGGCATGACAGCAATACTTTTTTTAGGAGATAATAACTACATTCTATCCTTATTGTTGAGTTGAACTGATATAATATGGTATTTAGTTTATTATGTTAGTTTTTGACAGTGGTAATTCTGATGTCTCTCAATAGTGATAACTATTGGTTTTAAGCAGGACATAAAATGATTCTCAAGAAACTATATTTTATATAGTTGTTTATTTAGTGACTGAGCAATGCTTGACATGGGCCACACAAAACAAATTGTTAGAAAACTGAGCACTTTATTTTATTCTCTGTGTGGCAGTGGTGTAAGTAGTGGTTATTTATCTGTTTATTTATTTAGTAATATTATTTAGGAACAACCTATTTTTTCCCTATTAAATCGGTGCATACTTCTGAGCTGCCATCCAGTCCCACAATTGTAAAGAGGTGTATACCTATTCCTACAGTTTAGCAGACACTATATGGAATCCTGGGGGTGCATTACTTCTCTAATCCTTATAAAATTATTTTTTTTAAATAATATTTTTATTGATTTCAGAGAGAGAGAGAGAGAAACATCAGTGATGAGAGAGTCACTGATCTGATGCCTCCTGCATGCCCCCCACTGGGGATCGAGCCTGCAACCCAGGCATGTGCCCTGACTGGGAATCGAACCGCTATTGCCTGGATCACAGGTCGATGCTCAACCACTGAGCCATACCGGCTGGGCTTATAAAATAATTTTGAGGAACAAAGTTTTGGTGATAATAGTTATACCATAAAGTAAATAAATGATGATAAGTGAAAAAAAGAATCGGTCCACAAGTAAATTGACAGTAATTATTCTCTGCTTCTATTTCTGAGTATTCTTATGTGTTGGTTCATGAAGTTAGTCAGAAATGTAATCCAGGCTATAACATTTAGGATATTTGTTTTATCTATTTCCTCATGACATTTAAAGATATAAAATGTGGTACCAAAATACTGTCTTGTCCATGCACATTTTAATGGAAAAAATAATAAAGGCCCTGAAGAGAAAAACAAAACACAAACAGCCTCTATGCAGGTAGAAATATGTTCAATATTACTAGTAATTGAAGTGAGAGGTGGGCAAAAAAATTTCTTCTCAAATAGACAAAATAAAAATTATTCTATTTTTCATATCGAAAGAGTTTTTGATGGTTGGGTGTGAGAAAATGAAAGCTACAAAGAGTGCTAATGGTAGTGTAAATCATTTTAGCATTTTAGAAGAAAAATCATAGTGCTCGTTTTTAAAAAATCTTAAAATTGTGTCACTTTTTATTTTAATAGAAATTAATCATAACAGTAGAGTTTTAATTACTAGATGTTAGGGCTTTTTTTAAAAAGATAATAGCAACATTTTAGAGATAACTGAAATTTTGAGTAGCAATAGGAAATTAGTAATTAGGGCTATTCCATATAATATTATATACGTTTCCCCCACTATGTGAAAGTAGAGCATTTCTATGAAGTCTTTTGCAAGCCGAAATGACATGAAGAGAAAAAGCAATTACCCAAGTGCTATTTTCACCTTTTTTGTAAAAAGGGAAATCTTTGAATTTCTTTCGTTACTGAAAACAGGTACTAATTAATGTAGGTCTTTCATAAAAGTGAAGTGGTGTAACACAAACTTTTGAAAAGCAGAGGATGTATGTACTGTAATATTAAAATGGATTGTGTAGTAGAATATTTAATGAAATAGAAATATATTTATGTTACAATTTTAGCAAAAAGAGATTAAAATCTAGATATTATCATCCTTGATTTCAAAGTTACATACAAAAATTCCAGTGTTAAAACAAGTAGTTTTAGCCACCTATTATGTGTGAATTATTCTTAAATGATAAAATTATGGATTCTTTGTTGTCAACATTTTCTAAATTCTCTATAGTAAACACTAGTTTTGTATTCTTTCATAATAGAGAAATAATATTTATGAATCAAAAGAATAAATTTAAAATGATTTTAGTTTTTCTTGTATAGTTCCTTATACTTGAATCTGGGTTTATTCTGTGATTTGCTTTTGACCAATAGAATGTTGTGGAAGTGATGATGTGTGACATCAGACACAATTTCATAGGAAGCTTGCAGCTTCTACCTGAGCCTCTTGTGATCCTTGCTTGGGATTTTTCCTTGTGAAATGCTCATTTTTGGAACCCGGTGTCCATGCTGTGAGAAATCCAAACCACATGGAATGGCCAGGTGCAGGCACTCTGGTTCATAGCCCCAGTTCAACTTGGAGGCTAAAGGCCAACATCAACTATCAAGCATATGAGTAAACAGGGTTAAATACCCAGCCCAGAGGAGCCTTCAAATAACTGCAGGTACAGTTAACATCTGGCTAAAACAGTGTGTTAGATCCCAAAAGAACTACCTAGCAGAGGTCAGTCAGCCCACAAAACCATGAGAGAGATTAATACATTCTGCATTAAACCACTAAGATTTGGGGTGGTTTTCACTCACTAACCAGAACAAAAACTTTTTGACCTAAAATACCTAAGAAGCCTTTTGTGGCCTTAATGTGATCTGTCTTCTAATTGCCTCTTAAAATAGAGTTATCATTGATTCTTTCTTGCAGAGCTCTAGTTCTGCTCTGATCCACATTGATAAGTGCTTTCTACATGTATGAAATGCTTTTTTCATGTCTCCCTCCTCTCTTACCCTCACGCAGAGTATATCTACTATCAAATATTCTGTAGGATTTAGACATGTTCAGGACTACTGAAGGGCAGTTTATGAAGCAGAGAGAGGACATGCTTTTTGGATGCCTTCTGATCATCCCTTTTGCTTTCTTTCTGAGTAACCTGTGAGAGAAGCCTTTCCTGTGAGAGAAGCCTTTCCTCTCTTCTTCCCAGATTCTGTCTTTTCTACTTTTACAGAAGTGAAAACCAAACCTTACAATTATGCATCTAAAAGAAGAATCTTTGTCTCATTTTTTCACATTTAAATGTTTTTTTCTACTTCACTGTGAGTTGGGGAAATAAATCGACCCTCAGAGTAAAACTGGGGGAATGAGGAAAAAAGAGTACAGTACACAGGTAATACTCAGGTTCATATCTGAGACACAGTGATACCACAATGTATATTTTCTTTCTTTCTTTTTTTTTTATTGTTCAAAATATTACAGATGGCCCATTTTTTCCCCATCGACCCCTTCCACCCTGCACCCACTCTCTGCCCCAAGCCTCCATCCCACCATTGCCTGTGTCCTTGGGTTGTGCATATTGCATGTAAATTCTTTGGCTAATCTCTCCCCACCCCCCATCCCCCTACCTCCCCTCACCCACCCCCAACCCCCCACCTTCCTACTGAGATGCTTCAGCCTGATCCATGCTTCTCCACAGTATATATTTTCTTTCAACTAAAGGGCAAAGTCTGTAGTCTTCTTGACTCGTTTTCTCTCTTCTCCTTCACTTTTAACAGGTCAGAATGCTTCAAGGCTCAGTTCTCATACTGTCTCTCCTCCCTTCATTCTCATGGCTTCCAATCCCTTATATGCATGGCAGTGAGGAGTCTGAAATACAAGGTGTACCCCCCAAAATGTATATACACTTTAACAGCTGATAGCTCAGTTTTGAAAATGAAATGTATTTTGATAAACGTTGCCTTTATAATTATTCAAAGTGTGTGTATACATTTTTTTTTTTTTTTTTTGGAGGGGGGCACCTTATAGATATAACCAACTCAGACCTTTCCTCTGGATTTCAGATTCACATTAATCTTCCACACCTCCATTTGAGTGTGTACAGAAAATGTCATTTATAATTGAATTCCTGATTCCCCCTACTCATCGCCCACTCATCACCCAAAGTTTGTCCTCTTGTAAAATTAGTGATTTTAATAGGTAACAATTCTGTTCTCCCAGTGTCAGGCCAAAACCTTAGGAGCCATTCTCAATTGTGCTTTTATTCGCCTCGCTTGTATTTATCCTAACTGATTTTCATCATTCCATATTCGCCTCTATCCCACAATTCTCTTCACAAAATGCAAGAGACATCCTAACAAAAATCAGATAATCTCACTCTTCTGCTTTAAATTCTTTGACTTTTTAAAAAAAGTTTTCACTTTGTAAATACCAAATTCTTTATAGTATCTCTAAGGATCCATTTAGTTGAGATCGCCATTACCTCTTTAATATTTCTCCTTAATGACTGCCCTCATTCATCCCTAGAGTAGGCTGATGGGTGTACAAAACCACATGTTTCATTGTCTTCTATTTAAGGAGAAATCAGTCTTTTTAATCAGTAAAATTACACTGTACATACATTATTTCAAGTTTATATAAGCTGTGTATTTATCATATCATCCCTGCTTTTTGTCCATGTTAGTGTTATATTAGGGTTTATTTTTTATTTGGTATGACTTGTAGGTAATTTTTTTAATGATTTTGGGTATGGGGGTGCTAAAAAATGTTTCCATATAAATTAATGGTACTTGCTTATTTGCTTTATGCCATTTTATCTTACAAAGGTTACATAGGAAAACTGTACTTTTGGGTAGCAGTGAAAACCTGCATGTGTATGTACCTTTATGTGTATGTACTTATAGGTGTATTTACCTGTATATGTATTACCTATATGTGTATACACAGTAATAGAGAAATCAATAGCAACCCTACCAAAAATGTTTCTTTTAAGTGTTTTTCTAAATTCTAGAGAGATTGAGGAAAGAGGAGGATTGTGAAACATTTATCTAATTGGAATAAAGATGCACTGAGAATGTAGAAGGTTTGGGGTTATAGGGAAAGAGATTTAATGGAAGTAAGGTCATAAAAGGAAAGATTAATTATCAAGGTCTTCAAAGGGACTTTTAATTTGAAATATATTTAGGCTGAAGTACTTTTGAATATAAGTGACTGACTTTAATATTTTCAGTTGATACATATTTAAAAAATAGTAATTTAAAATGCAGTTTAATATTTGATTCATAAGCCACTTTAGCTAATGCTTGTTTAGCAGCTACTTGGTGTTCAGTGAACATCTGTACAGGATTTATTAAAATTCAGAACCTAAGACTACTCCCACTATGCATGATATCATGGATGGAAACAATATAGGGTAATCCAAATGAGCCAGTTAATGTGAAACAGCAAAAACTCACTTAGAAGATGTGTTTTAATTAAATGCCACTTAATTATTATAATGAGATTCTAAATAATTTCAGAGATAAATAATCATGAATTCAGTTATTTTTGTTCAGTGCGTCAAACAATCAAATAAATTCATAGTAAAAGTAAAGATTTGCTTTAGAAACTTCCACATGGTCATAATTTGAAAGTCATGATTCTCTCATGTTTCATATTTCACTTTTTAAAGTTGTATATATCTTTGCCACATATCATGTAATATATTTGAATATAGTATACTCCATGAAATATTTTGTATATACTCATTTGTTATTTTAAGGTGATAGTGCTATATTGCAAAGCTTTTTATCCTAATAAACTTTATTTTTTATGTAAGTCCAAAAAGTGCTTTCATGGTTGATATCACTTTTTTTAAAAAAGACCTCAGCAATGCTTTGCAAATAAATTCACAAAGTTATTGCAATGTGTTAGACATATCTAAATATCAGTGGGCTTAACTTTAAGAAAATTTTGCTCGATGGGAAAATTCAAGTTTTGTAAAGTGTACACCAACTGATTTAGCACCCTGATTTTTTTCAACTAACTCTCACTTTTCTGATACTCATGAGATGAATTGTTAACTGAGACAAATAAGTATGTATATAGCACAAATGGTATAAAGTCAGAGAAAGACTCAACATAGCTCCAAAAATGGACTTAGAACAAGAAGAAAAAAATCAACTTTTAAGTGCAGAATATAATGTGAGTTTGGGCAATTCATGAGAAATAGAAAGTGATGTGCTAAATAAATATTTTTTCTTTATTCAACTTAAAGTATATTGCTATAAGTAACAGTAGGACACAAATCTGATTAAAAACAAGTTTTTAAATCCAGCCAGTGGCCTAATTCAAGTAAAGAAGGAAATACTGGTATTTTGTATAATACCTTTAAAATTTACATTTTCATTTCCTGCTACATCCAGCATCTCTTTCTATACACACCTGTTGCCTTCCTGTTGCTGTGGCCATTGTTTATCCAAGTGGATTCGAAGAGGAAGCAACTTCCTAAATATATAATTACAGTGACCATATCTTAGGTGCTGTGCTTGAACTGAAGATGAATACCTGAGAAATCAAGGTCTCAAGTTGAGGGATTCTAAAGCAGAGGCTTTTAGAATCCAGGGTAACATCTTCCACCCTCCCTCCCTCCCTCCCTCCCTCCCTCCCTCCCTCCCTCCCTCCCTCCCTCCCTCCCTTCCTTCCTTCCTTCCTTCCTTCCTTCCTTCCTTCCTTCCTTCCTTCCTTCCTTCCTTCCTTCCCTCTTCATCAAGCCTTTTTCTCATATATACTTTCTGCTTCCCTTTTTCACTTTTCAGGAGCTCTGTCAAATTAGTCTACTCAAATAATCAAGGACAATAGCTCTGTTTCAAGGTCAGCTAAATTCATCTTTGCCATATAACCTAATGCACTGGCAGCTTCCACACACCTTTGGGGCGGGGCGGGGCATGTTGCCTCCCATAATGAGCGCGATATTCTGCTGACCTTCCAGACCCTTCTTCTGCACCTATCCTTACATGGTACAGAGCTGAAAGAAGAAATTCATAAGCCAAGGAGCTGGAATGTTTATTCTTTATTTTAAGACACCTATTTATGAATGATTTAACATGTAATAGTAGAGATACTATTTTCTTGGTTTATAAAATAAAATTAATTATTTGTGAGATACAAATCCTCCACCTGTGTGGCATGGGCCTAGAAGAGCTGTCACCCCTAAACATGGTAGGACCTCATGTCTGATGGAAGACAACTGAATCCGCAGCCGTGCTTTCATAAGGTAACTGGTTTTCTTTTGATTTCAGGTGGATTCTATACTTTGTTTGGCAGACATATAGCCCAGTCTTAAATATATTCACTTAATAACTAACTTCTTTTTACTGGAGTTTTATATGAGAAATGTATTTCTATAAAAATTGTTGCTTTCTTATAATAATAAATATCACAGTTTTCTCCGCATTATTGTTTCTGCCAGGCTGTTTGAAGGGAAGGTACTGGATTTTACTCCCTTTTGTATTCTGAGTACTCAGAATAAGAGTAGGTATTTTTAGGGCCTCAATATACTTAGATTGACTAGATTAACATCCAAATGATAGTCAGATTTTTTTACCTTATAATTTTCACTACTTCCCTCCAAGGAAGGGTTTCTGTTGCCACATTTACTAAGAATAGGTCAAAATAGTTTAAATTAAAGATTAATTGAGAGATACGAAATGTTTTAAAAATACTTTTTCAAATAGTACATACAGACCATTCTGAATCAGGGCTATCTTTGCATCGGGAAAGCAAAAACTGTGCCCCTTTTTCATAGTGACTTCAGAAATGAAGTTTCCATATGTGGAAGATAGTAAATTCTAATTAGTCTTGTCTATCAGCCAGCTGTTTCTATACACTTAAACCCATCAGATTATCTTGACAACCTCATTGTATTTAAATGTATCTTCGGAAAGTCATAAATTGGTTTAAAATACGAGTTAATATGAATTCTATTTTTGCAAAATATGCCTACATATTAATATGAAATATTTAAAAATCCTAAAACTTATCTCATGGAAATAAGGTGAAAAATATGAAAGATGTGAAAAAAGTTCTGAGTGAATCAAAAGTTAAATTACTTTCTAAGCTCAATTATTAGGAAGCTACTAATTGTTATTCCATAAAGAACCAAGTATGTGCCTTTCTTTTGCATTTGATACAAAGACATAATGAGCTAAACTTGATATACAGCAAAAAGTTTTGCCTAGCATCTCACTGGATGATTTTGAGACTTAAATTTAGCCTTTTGTTTGATTATTTCCTTATACTCAATTATATAAAAAAGTGATGAATATATAATTTAAAAATATGTGTGCCCTCTCCGTGTATCCATTTGTTAAAGATGCCCAGAATTAATGATTTTTTGTTTTTCAAAGTGAAAAGTGTTTTGTCATTATAAAGGTAATATTAACACTGAAAAACAATTCGAATCCTAAATGGAGTTAAAAAGAAAAATAGCACCAAAAAACCACTAAAAATTCTATCATCTAAACCCATTTAGGCATTTCCTTTATGGACATAGGAATTATTAAATTATTTAATTAGTATGTTCTATATAACATTTGTAACCTATTAATTTATTTAAAAATTATGGATGCCTTGCCATGGCAATAACTTTGCCTTATCATATAATGTTTGATGTTAAGTGTCCCATTGTATGGCTATGACATCGCTGCTTCAACCAGCTCCCAAATTATGGACATCCATATTGTTGCCAGTATTTGTAATTATGAAGGATCCTGAAGATGCATACACTGCCCTAGTTGTTCAGCTCTGAGGTTGCATCAGTGCCTAGGAATAGAATTCATTAATTAAATGGTATGCCCTTCTAAAATTTGGTTGGGTGTTTGGGCTTCTAGTGGTTTACCCATTTTATCACACTTGCCAAAAAAAAAAACAGATTTGTTGTGCTAAACTTTTTTGTTTTCCTGTTTCATTTATGAAGTTCAGTTTGAAAATCATTAGTTACCTCCTACCAATCCTTTTTTCCCTCCGTATAATTCCTCTTCTAATTTCTCGAGATTAATATTTACTGTAACATAATATTTATGAGGATGGAGACCTGGAGCCAGACCACTTGGGTCTGAGTGCTTGTTTTGCAGTTTGCTAAGTTTGTGATGCTGGATTTGTTCTTTAATTTCTCTGCATTTCAATATCTTCATCTGTAAAATGGGAATAATACTTTTACCTCTTAGGATTTTGGTAAAAGTTAAATAACACTTGTAAGTTCTCAGAACAGTGCCTGAAACATAGAAAATAAGTAGATTATGTCAGCTATTATTATTATTAATCTTTTATTTAAGTAAAGAAAATATGTAAGTCCTATATTTTGAGTACTGCTCTAAATCTCTTAGGTTTTTCTTTAAGTTATACTTTTCTTCATAACTTTTAAATTAATTTACAATCTTCCCTCTCACTTACACAAGGATTATCTTGGAGAGTGTTATCTAGAAGGCGAATTTTTGAGGTCATATTTATATATATTAAATATGTCTTTATTGATTTCAGAGAGAGGAAAGGAGAGGAAGAGAGAGAGAGAGAGAAACGTCAACGATGAGAGAGTCATTGATCGGCTGCCTCCTGCACGCCCCGCACCAAGGATCGAGCCCGCAACCGGGCAACCTTTTGGTGCAGGGGACAATGCCCAACCAACTGAGCCACACCGGCCAGGTCAAGTAGATGATTTTTTTGGTAATTATTCCATGGACATAAGGATTGATTCCATGAAATAAGTACCAGTAATTGTCCCATTTGTGAAAATATTTAAGCTTGTTTATAGAACATTTCAATCCATTATAGCTGTTCTATTTTAATAAATAAGATTTATCAACATTCAGAAAGAGATGTGTTGAAATCTCCCAATTATAATTATTTTTCAGAAATAAGTCCTATTTGAAAAGTTTGCTTTATGCATTTATCTATTGATGAATATTTAGGCTTTTTTCCATATCTTGGATATTGTGACTAATGCTGCAACAACTATGACATAAGCATGAAATGCAACATTTTTAATACTTGAAAAAGCAGAAAATCTTGGCACATGTGACAGCGTAGATGAATCTGGGGGACATTATGCTAAGTAAAATAAACCAGTCATAGAAGATAAATACTGTGTGATTCCATTCATATATGGTATCTAAAATAGTTAAATTTATAGAAGCAAAGAATAGAATGGTGGCTGCCCAGGGCCAGCAGAAGAGGGAAACAGGCTGCTGCTGTTCAATGAGTGTAAGGTTCATTTCTGTGAGATGAGTAAGCCTAAAGCTCTGTACAACATTGTGCCTATCGTGTGTTAACGAGACTGTGCTGGGTGCGCTTGAAAATTTAAGAAGGTGTATCCCATGTTCTTATCACAATATAAAAATTCAATTCAATGTTTATATCAAAAAGTTTGACATTATATTATGTATATAATAAATATTATTGAAAAGTTAAAAATAAGTTTGTTTTATATATATACTTGCTGCCTTATGCAATAAGGGAAGGTTTCGGTCAACTGTATTTTTTAGAAAATTTAGACTTTAAAATATATATATATTACATATTGTGTCTTTTTCCCTTGGGAATGCTCTTGTTCGTAGACTTCATGGTGCTAGAAACACTGCCAGGACTTTTATCTATTGTTTATAGTTGTTTAGGAATCTTTTGTTCATCTCTTATTCTGAACTTGTTTTTATCACTTTTTATTTTATTTTATTTTATTTTATTTTTTTGCTAAACAACATATGTGTAGATTTTGTTTTTACCCGTTCTAACAATTATCCATCTCTAATCAAGAAATTCAGCATGTTCACATTTAGTGTTGTAAATGCTATAATTGTTTTTATTACTTGCATTTTATTTTATATTGGCTATTTATTTTACTTTGCTGTTTTCTCTTTTATTATATTTCTGGCTTTATTATACTTGTATTATTTCCTTTTTCTGCCTTACTAATTATGTTCTACTATGCTTTTCAATATGGTGATACTTATTTTTCCATTTCACACAATCAGAATTTAATATATCTTTTTTCTTTATTATATTATTCAAATCCAGTGACAATCCAAGATAAAAATTTTAGGACCCATTAAATTCCCTACTTCTGTTTCTGTGCCGCCTCCATTATTCAGAATAAACACAGCTATGCTCTGTGGAGTGGAATCCCCAAATCTTTGTTCCTTAGCACATTAAAGTTTTTCACTTTTGCAAAGTCTCTAGGAGCTTTAGCATATTGGAAGGGAAGGTCCCTCTGAGTGGGGACCCAGTGATCTAAGGTGTTTCCATCTTTTGGCTCAACCATCTCAACATATGGTCCCTCCGTGGTTGTGGCAGAGGAAGAGAGAGCTGAAGCTTCAAGCAGTGTGTTTATATGCCTCACTGCCACTCACATTTCAATGTCCTGATTTAGTCACATGGCCCCACGCTCACCGTAAGGAAGTCTGGAAAATAATGTCTTTACCTGTGCTCAAAGGAAATGATAGGAACACAGAACTGTCTCCCTTTACCTTCCTCCACTTCTGAAGTCTTTATTTCTTGAAATAATTTAAAAGTTTTCATTTCAAGCTGTATTATTTTCCACATACCTCATGTCTATATAATTGTAGAACATTTTTGTAAAAAATAGTTATCAGAAGGAATAGGTTTATATATTGTAAATCAGAAGGCATTAGGAAAAACAGTTAATGGAGAGGGCAGTACATTGGTGCACAATCTTTCACCCATGAAAGTGGGTGGGTCAAGGACAGAGTTCATCCAAATGGAACAAGAATTCCAAGGGCAGGTCCCACTCTCGGTTGTCTTGGTTGCGATTTCTTTCTTATGTTAATAATAGTTAAGAAAAGTTTCATGCTAAAGCCACAACAGGTTGTAATTATGGTAAATTAGTGATCTAAGTAACTCCATCTGAAGCTAATTCTGATAAGATGTGTGAAGGAGCTTCAGACAAAGGGAATCAGAAAGTGCTTGGGGATAGTAAATAATAGGATTTTATTTTTTTTTAAGTCTGGGAGCTCCAGCAGTTCTTTGTTATTGCAGAATTATCGACCATCACATACTGTGTTTCAAGTTAGTGTAAATGAACAACTGCTGGTGGACTTAATGAATATAAGGAGAAACCTTGGAACTGGGAGTAGTGGATTTGGTGACGGGACTTGCTTTCCTAGCCACATGGCTGCTTGCTACTTGGAATTTTTCTTCTGAGTTCATCCTAAGGTGATAGGGTAAAAGAGAGTAAAAAAATTATTTTTAAATACTTGTCTCACTCATTCACACACACACATACAACCTCATGTACATATATACAGATATAGATGTTTGTGTTTATTATCTTTCCCATTTTTGAGATATATGTTCCTATTCAATTACTACTCAGGTATGCTCTGAGTTTCTAAAATTTGCATAGCGCTAACTTTCATTTTGATGGGTGGGTGGTATCTTGTCCGGCAATCGAATTCTTGAAAGGCAGATCTCTCAGTAGGCCAGATGTTATTTCATTATCTTCTTGTGTCCTGTACCAGATGTAAAAAATGATCATCATTCCCTGATAAAAAGCTTGTTCTTTCTGTTGGAAAGTTTGTAAGATTCTCTACTTAATATTTGTTTTTAAGAAATTTCAAAAGCATGTGTCTAGGTCTTTTCTTTCCTTTTTTATTTTTTTTTAAATTAATATTGCTTGAGTCTCAGTGATACCTTTCTATGTAAAGAACCCAGTATTTTTTTTAAATAAAAATAAATAATCCTTTATTATTTGCTTATTTGTCACATTTTCTTCTACTCATTTTGCTCATTCTGGAATGCCTACATTGAGATGTTATATCTCCTGAAGATAATATCCAGGTTTCTCATCTTTCCCTTTAACAGTTTGTTTTTTTCTTTATCATATATTTTGGCCTTGCACTGGGCATTCTAATCCATTAATTCTCAATATCGATCATCCTTTTTTTTTTTTTTTTTAATTTGTTGGTTAAATATTAAGATATAAAATTATTTTAAAAACACATTAGAAACATATCTTATTCTTTATTTGAAAATGTTGAGATCATTTACTGCTTTTTACTCTCACCTGAGTCCTTAATCAGTTTTATTTACTTGTTCCAAGTGTCCCTCTTGTCCTTCCTTTCTCTGGTCCTCTACTGTCTTAGGTGGTTGGTTCTCTGCTTGCTCACTGTTTCACGTGGTCTCACCTGGTGCGCCAGGTCACTGGTGATTGGTGGCCAGCAGAGCAATTTCAAACTTCTGGACTGGTGACCCGTGGTGAGCCATGGAGACTGAACTCAGACTACCAGTGATGCCTCTTCAGGTGTTCACAAGTCATCAGGAACAGGTTGATCCAGAATCTTATGTGGACATGTTAGGGAAACAAACCAAGAAAGGCCTCCTCAACGTGACTGATAGTGTTCTATTGTCTCCTAAGCTCTTTCAATGAGTCCATGTCCAGGAACTCAGTCTATGATTACATTGCTGTCACAGTGCCTAAGAATGGCCTCTGAGGGGATGAGCAGGGGCTAAAAACCAGCTTGTGCTTTTCGGACTAAGCCACGTAGCCAAGAAGGAAGGAGTATAACTGGCATTTTTTTTCCTCTAATTTACAAGATCTCACATGGAATAACAGTGGCCCTGTTGATAGCTTTGTCCATGGTCTCAAAGCTAGATAAGCCTTCCTCTGCTTCAAGACCCTCAGACACCGCCAGGATTAAAGAACTCCTTTGTCTCCCTGAGGATGTAGTAGACCTGTTTAGTTAACTTTCCAGGTTCCTGCTCTTATGCCTATCTAGGCGATAGTCTCATTCCAGAAAGAAGTAGAAAATGCAGCTGGCTAGCTGGAAGAAAAAGTAAGGGACATCTAAAATATGTTGTCATCTTGATAAGATCTACACATTTTATTGCTTTTAAATAGCACTGTATTAGACACAAAGTCCTTTATCTATTATGTTTTCTGTATATATATTTATCAAGATGTGTTACTCACTTTTTATTCCTACTTTTTTGGGTTGTTTTTTTTTTGGAGGGAGAATTTGTTGTATATATGAGTATATTTGAGTGTATGTGTGTTTATTACCATATGCAATTTTAAAATTTAAAATGGACCACTAGTTTCCTTCATGACTTTTGAATTGGACAACAGATGAACATTTATTATACCAACTGGTTCTTAATGAGTGTTCATACACACATATAGACCCACCTGACTGGTTTTAATGATTGCATAGTATTTCATTATATGTATAATTTAACTGATTCCCTGGTTGCTTCTAAGACTTTATTATTTTTCAGTACTGTTATAATGAACCTCTTGTAAATTTACAAGCATGAACAAGTATTTATTGAATATATACCAAGGGATGTATAGTATTCAAGGATCCAGGGGATCAAAGAATAAAGTAGTTCTTTATACATATAAATTCCTAAAAAGACATTTCTGGATCAAACTGTGCATTAATGAAAATTTCCAAAATATTACCAAAATTTTGTATGTTAGTACCTACTTACATGGTTTACCATAGTATAAAATATTGCATGTTTCTTCACACCTTTGCTCATAGAGGGTTAAAAAATTGCTTTTTTAAATGTTGCCAGCATAAAAGGTGAAAACAATAATGCATTGTTGCATTAATTTGCAATTGTTTTTTATTTGAGTATGTGATTGAGCATCTTCTCATATATTTGATCATTGTAAATATATGTTCTTAGGTAAATCGCTTTTTTAAACTGGGACATTTATCTTATGGTTATTGATTTATAAAAGTTCTTTATACAGTAAAAGTAGTAACTCTCTGTCACAATTAAACTTTTTTTCCAGTGTATAACTGAAGACTCAGTAGCAGAGAAGAGTCAACACTAACTGCAGATGAGAGAGGGTTTTATGTGGCTTACAGAACCTTTGTCAGAGCTGAGGATCATCTGAAGTTTAAGCCCTGAGAATGACACCAAAATTGACTGCCACTTGTGCTGCTTTTTTTTGAATAACCTGACTTGATAGACTAGAGAGCAGGGACTCCAAAGCTCAATCCAGAAATATACAGTCCCTGGTACCCCAAGCCTTCCCACTCTATATTTAACCTGGAACTGAATTCAAATCTTAGCTATGTTTCATTGCCTAGTAAAACCCAAGTTCTATCCAATAGCCTAGTTGCCCAGGAACAACTAGGTAAAAATATAGGCCCTGTAAACAATAAGACACATGAGAAACAGGTTGTAATGAATACTGTGATTGTAATTTGCTTAATTTTATTTTTAGTCTCATGAGCCATGCAGGAGGAATTTAAATATTTAAATCACCAGTGTTTTTCCGGTAGAAAAAAAAATGTTGTGCCTTCTCCAGAAAGTAATTACATAGTTTAAGACACATATATGTTTTCCTTCAGTACTATTTGTAAAATATTTTGAAATATTAGAAAAAAATGTTGACTTCTGTAACATTTGGAAAAAGGTTATAAGGAATATAATGAATCCTTATGTACTATCTTGTTGCTCCATCAATTTACTAATATTTCCTATGGACTGATTTGAAAATGAATAAGCTTAATTGGGGCATAAATCACATAATATAAAATCCATTTTTTTTAGTACACACAAAGTAATATTTTTAGTACACTTACAGGATTGTGCAATCATAATCACACTCCAATTTTAGAACATTTTCAATTATTCCTGTTCCCACCCTAGCCCCAAGCAACCATTAATCTACTTTCTGCCTCTAGTTTTGCCTTTTCTGGAATTTTATGAAAATGAACTACAGTGTGTAGTCTTGGTTCTAGTTTTCCCACTTACCATGTTTTTGAAGTTTATTCATGTTTTAGTACCTACAAATATTTTGTTCTTTATACAGTTCTAGCTGACAGATACGGAATACTTTCCAATATTTAACTATTATTAATGAACAACTATGAACACTCATATACCAAGTTTGTATGGACATACGCTTTCATTTACCTTGGGTATATATCAGGGGTAGAATTTTTGAGTGTAGTAGACAGAACAACGTCCCACCAAAGATGTCCATGCCCAATCCATGGGGGCTGTGAATGGTAATCTTTCAAGACAGAGGATACTTTGTAGATGTGATTAACATCCTTAATTTGGCAGATTATCCTGGATTATCCAGGTGGACTCCACGTCAACACAAAGTTCCTTATAAGAGAGATGCAGGAGAGTTAGCATCAGGGAAGGAGACTTTGTTAGCCTTATGAGACCGTTTTGGACTTCTGACCACCTGAACTGTAAGATAATAAATTTGTGTGTGTTTTAAACCACTAAATTTGTAGTAATTGGTTACATCAATAATAGGAAACAAATACAATGGATTATACAGCATAATACATTTATATTTAGCCATATAAGAAATTGCCAACCTTTTTTGCCAAGTGACTGCACCACTTTTATTCCCACCAATAATGCATTAAAGATCTAGTTTCTTCACATTCTTACCAACAATTTTTATTCTATTTTTCTAACTTCTAGGGACGCCTTCTCTCTTTATGTGGCCTGTATTCTTCTTTAAATGGCAATATTAATAATGCTGTTCTTGCTTATCAAAGAAATTTCAGAAAGCCTCATGTGTTCACTCTTGAGGTAACACACACACACAACTGATTAGGTCAAGACACAGGACATACATATTAAATACAAATTAATGTACCCCCAAGATTACCATCCCCCAAATATGAATGTTGGATGCTAAGATTCTTATAATTTTCATAGCCAAATGCAGTGCCAGGAGAAAGAAACATGATAAAAGCAACATATGAGAGATGAATGCCAACTACCACTCCAAGGACCAAACACAAATTTTCAGAAAGAATACGATACACAATCAGGAAACCAGAACAAAACTGTGTTATCATTGTAGAGAAACAATTTAAATTGTGCTACACTTACACATGTTGATGAAAAAATATGAAGCTGAATGACTGTCAGTACAGATGGATCTGTCTATAATTGGGTGAATTTTGGAAGGATTTTAATGATCCACTTTGCGGTTTTTTTAATGAGCTACATCAACGTGTTTACCTCAACAATGTAATGAATTCAGAGAATCTTGAACTTGAATCCTTATTTTGGTCTCTTGTGCCTGTGTGTAAAATGGCATAATTTATGTCTATGGGAAAGGATACATTTTACTACCATTTTTATGAGTATTTTGAAATAAATAAAAGCATGGTAAATATCATACAAATGTTACTGACTTTATATCCATGGTGGTACTCATGGCACTTCAGGATATTAAAATATAAAGACCATTGCAGTTTAAAGGATCATGGAAACTACTAGCCTTGGGTTTTCTTCATGTGTACTAGACATTTATACTACTTTGAGATTTAAAATCCCTAACTGTATATGAATAATCATTTAAAAATTCAGATCATGTTACGATTAACTATATAACCTATATAAAGATTTGGAGCATCTAAATCTAGAATGCCCAGGTCCATTCATATAAAAATCTCAGTGGTTTGCAACTTAACGGTCTGGGTTTCTGATCCAGAATGAAACCTAAACTACTAAATAGCTATAATGAATAATTTATTACTTTTGTCAGTGTACTCAGGCACAAATCTAACAGGCAGTAAAACACAATTTATTAGTGAAAACAGCAATATTTGATGAAAAATAAATTTTAGAATTACAAAACTCCTATTACATTTTCTGTTTCTCAGGGGCATGAGTTTGGATGGTTTTCAATGTTCAGTAAGATCATACATCTTTACTGGGTATTTTATTCCTGCAGCAACATGTGAATGTGTGACGACTTCAACAATGCCATGGGTAGTCGCTGAAAATTCAAAATTGAAGTCTATGTAATGAGTTTAAAGGAATTTCCTGTCATACAGTGAGTGAAAACAAAGCTTCCAGAACCTATGGGTATGGAAGCATCCCAGTTTGACCCACATCTATATCATAGTTAGATACTATCAAACGACTTCAGGGAGTATGAAAACAAATGATTTTTATCTTTATTTTAACATAGAGGAAACTAGTAGGTTATTCTCTACCATCTCTTAGCTCAGACTCATTCACAGTGGCCTAAAGACTTAAAAATATATTTCAAATTACAATTCCATTATAGAGAGATAAGAAAGCAAAAGGACTAGTTAAAGGATTTTCAGTTGAGGTTTCTGGAAAGTGGTAATGACAGAAGTAGAAACATATTCTGTGCAACCCTAATCCTACTGCCACCAATAATAGTAGGGAAAAAACGTGATAGATATCAATCCAAAAGACTTTTAGATCAGCCCCAAAACCTCAAATTATAGTCAACATCTGATCAGCCTTAACTTTACAGTTTTGATTTATTTACATTTTCTTCTGGTGCAGGGGCAGGCTTAATTTTTTTCTCTCTCATCTAGTGTGTGCCTTCATTGCTCAAATCATCCGTTTTAACAGTGGCCTCATATGGTGTACTTTCTGCAAGTCAACAACTAATAAACTGAACAGATCTATCAGTTAAGAAATTATGCAATGACTCAAATTGATGATCCAGTTTAATTTGCCAAACATTCTCATTGCTCTTACCTGACTATGAATCAATTTGTTGCCAAATATGTATGTACGTGTTTCAGTTACACTACGAGTTAAAAACTGATTGATTTTTTTCCCCAGACATTTGGTTTTCAACACATCATCCTAGTTGCCCTGAAGAGACTTTTCCTGAGAAAATAATAGATTTTGTAAATTTGAATGAAGATCTTATTTGAAATAAAGACAAAGTTTTCAGATGTCACTTGTTTTGGGGATTTGGAGAAGTGGTATTGCAATGAAGAGTGTTTTTTAAACATTTAATTATAACCTTTGATAGAAGAAACTTAGGCAATCACATCCAACTACTTTACACACCTCTCAGAGCAACACCATGAGATGAATACTTAGAGTATTCCCACATTTCAACTGTGGAAACTGGGAGATGCAATTTCAAACAACTTTCCCAAAGTCATATTCATGGCTAGTAAATGTGAAACTGTGACTTGAATCCAGCCAATCTATTTTTTCAAGTCCATTCGCTTCCCTGATATGTGAATCTGCCTGTAGAAGTCATGTATGGGCTAAGCGCTTCACCTCCATTTTATCATTTAGACATCATGGTGGTAAACATAAGGTGCTCCCAATTCCCAAAGTCTAAAATCATTATAAAAGAAAAAATGTCAGCTATGATATACTTCAGAGATGCACCAAATAGCTTAACACCACAGGTTTGGGCGCATTTATTCAAGTCTGCAATCATTCCAAACTAGTTATGAACCAAGTTCTGAGCTCAATGCTCTGAGTGATATAAAGGTGAATTAGAGAGTCCCATTGCCTCAAAGGAGCCCACATTCTGGTAGGTCTGATATTACTTGTGGATAATCTCTATAAAATTGTACAAAATGATTTTGTAAATAGAATTTTCAACCCTCCTTTCTCAGCCACCACAGTCTCATTCTTACCAGTTCCAATGACAAATCCTGATCTAAGGCACAAAAACTAGACATTTATTTCAAACCTGTGGGGCTCATAACTGACTAGCCCTCACTACTTGAGTCAAGTTTACCTCATCCCTGTTAAATTTAATATCTGCCTTATTTTTTACCTTTGTATCTGGGTCCTTTTAAGGGTCTGCTTGACATGTAAATTTCTATAGACTAGAAGCTAGTTTACATTTTCCCAGCATCCCAACCAGAAATAGTGGTTCTGATATGTAATTACGGCCTGGTGATTGGGATCTGAAGACTTGCTGGTAGAGTTTGAGGATGCCAACTTCCTGCTTACTATATCCATCCTTTCTAAGTAGCATTTGCACCTCTAATTCTTATTGACATGCTCTGACTCTGTTGAATTCAGTTCAGCAAAAACATATTAAGCAAAAGGACTTAATATCCAGTCTTTGGAGTCAAGTATTGACTCCATCATTTCTAGTTGTGTGGCTCTAAGGCAATTACTTTTCCAGTTCTAGTTTGCTCATCTGAAAATAGAAATAATAGCAATAGTACTAACACTAACAATATTTTGGCTTTTCAATGTGCCATGAACATAAAGAAAAATGAGAAAGTCAATACCATAAATGACAAACTCAATAACTGTGTCAAAACACATGGGATTATACAGAAATAAAAGGACTACAAATTCATGCATATTACCTTTCTGTTTCTGTGTGTGGGATTTTGATGTTGGAGGAGTCGTGTTTGGCATAACATGGGGTGTGGTAAGATTGAAATCAGACAAGAGTACAGAGAAGAATTGAGGGAATGCTAAAATTCAACAGGCATAGATTGGGGACAAACCATGGACATTTGTAGTTTGATGAAGGGACTTGTCAAAAAAAGGAGCTGGAAACAGAAGCCAAGTTGAGTTACCTAGGAAAGCGGTGAGATGACTGGAAACTGCACCTGAGGAAGCAATTGCTAGGCCTATTTAATTATGAAGATTGACATCTCTTGCCTCAGGCTACTTTTAATGAGCCTGGAGTCTGGGAAGTCTGTGACTCCTTCAGCAGCATTACTGTCAGCTGCTACCCAACGCCTAACAGGAAGAGCAACATCTCCAAAATCCTGGGTTCACTGTAGTGTCAGAAATTCATACAATCACACAAAATTCTCTTATTTTCTTTTCACACAAGAACATCAATTTTTGCCTCGTTGGGGTACATTTCACTCTCGAAGTTTAAAATGTTTCAAAGGTTCTAATGTGTAACATGGATAGAAAGGAAAAAGTATCTGTGCACTGCCTCTTTATTGAGATATTGATATTTTGACCAAATCAGTCACCAAATCAAGCTTAAATTCCATATTGATTAGAAGAGAGAAGAAAGGTAAATTTCTATATTTTATTGATAAAATAAATTGCTGAAACATAAACAGTTCATGATTTTACACATATCTGTAATGGCTTTCATTGCACTTTATGGAAACAGTCAGAACCCTAGTTAACCCCGGAAGATAAATGGTTCTATTGTTTCTAAATGAAAACAATATCAGTTTTAGACTGAGGAAACAGAGCTGACCCTTCTCTTTTTTTAGTATGAAAGATGTAGGAGATGTGAAAGTATAGGGGTGTGTGTGTGTGTTTGTGGGTGCTGAGGCCAGTGGGTATATAAAGGAGAGTTCTAGAGTCCTTTTCAAGTGTAATCAGAAGTAAATTCCAAATGAACCAACTTTTATGTACCACTATCGCTATTCCTGAAGGCTACTGTGGATTATATAATTCAGTGAGCTTCTTTCAAGGCCATAGCTTCATCAAAAAATCAAGGAAAATTTCAATGCAGTGGCTGGATTGCTATAATATTAGAAGTGATTTGCTGCATTCATGAATCTATAATCACACCTGCAAATGAGGAAGGAATCTATAGAAATAGGAAGCATTTCCAAAGCCATGAATATGCATACAGGGTGTGCTGCCAGAAATATCATAATTAAAATAGTTTGTAAGTATCCAGGATCCAGCAATACTGTTTTTATTTTCCAGATGTCAGAACTCAGCCATGACTGAAACAGATAATAAACATGCAGTTCAGTATTTAGAAGTCACTGTTCATGGTGCTCATCTCAGAAGAGCCAGTTTTATGTGTATTGAAGGAATATAACTGATTCTGAGAAATGGTTTCAGGGGTACCAGTAAAGTTCAGTGTCCATTTCCCCCCAAAAGAGAACGTTTATGTGTTGTCCGGTGCCTGGACATCCTTCATTAAAATTTTACTTTTAGTTTACCAAGGCTTTGTTCATAAATATAATTGAAAAAGATGAGAGAAACCATACCTACAAATTTAAAACAAACACATCATCAGTCTTTTAGCCATAAAAAATTAAATCACAGATTCTCTCTTAAGAGGTATTTTCAATAGAGAGTGTTAGAGAAATCATGAAGTCTTTGAGATATTGAGGACTTGGGTTCAAGTTATGTTGGTAATATTGTGATTTAGTCCAGTTAAATGTATTTTGGATACCTGAAGACAAAAATAACTTCTGATTCTCTAATCTTCCATTTATAAGACTGATTTTGCATCTTCATTATTTCGTGAATTATAGGTGTGTGAAAACGAGATTTATTGAGAACATATAGAAACATACTTAAAGTTTCAGAGACGATGGGAATTAATTTTCTTTCCTTTTAATCCCATTGGTTTTTCCTTCTATATATTTAGAGCTTAAATGACCAGTTTCTTTGTGAATCATACATTGATGTCTTCAATACTCATTAGTATTACAACCCTCTCGGGGAAAAGCAATGGCACAGTCTTAGATACATGTAGTTTTTTGGAACAGTGATTAACCTAATAAATATGTGCCAAAGGCGAGAATCCTTTGGAAATGGCTGTTTCATTAAAATCCATACTTTGTATTCTAATAGATCACTTTGCTACCTGGAGAAGACATACTAATTAAAACAACAAGAACTATTTCTTCCCTTTAACAAGTTAGGTGTCTTTTTTGACATATAGATTTTCTGTGTGCAAACCTCCATGTTATTTTACCTAATTTAATTAGGAGAGAAATTGAGTGGTAATGAACTGTGATCCTAGGATTGAGATATTAGTTCAGCCTTAGAATCATGATGTCATAGAATATGAGAGTGAGGAGCAATTTCATTTAAATAAATATTTTACAACACTGCTCTAGGCCAGTTGCTTCATTGGGTGCTAACTGTTCAATGATGAAGATGCGGAGTTTCTGCCCTTTTAGATTCCAGAATCAAAAAACAACAAAACCCAACAAATAACTATTGATTACACAATGTAATGTGGTGCCTAATATTATAAGAAAGTGTAAGGTATATGACAACATGTACTGGGGGCATTTAAAGCAGTCTTGTAAATAGAGAGTGGTAATAGACAGTTTCCCAGAGGAAATTACTGTAAGCTGAAACCTGTGCAATTAACAGACAAAAATCAACAAAAAGAGAGATAGGATAGAATGTTCTAAGGGAAAAAATACCATAGGCAAGATCTCTATGTGAGTTAACATATTTAGGGATACTTAAATTATTTAGTGAGGAGTACAGAATCAGAGTAGAGCCTGAAGTAAAAGAAGGGGCCATATAATGCAGATCTTTTTTAAAAAATTGTCCTCATCTTTACTTATTTATTTTAATTTTTTTAAATCCCCACCTGAGGATATTTTTTCCATTGCTTTTCAGAGAGAGTGGAAGATAGAGGAAAAGAGAGAGAGAGAAACATCGATGTGAGAGAGACACCTTGATTGGTTGCCTCACACATGAGCCCAACTGAGGCCAGGATCCAGCCTGCAACTGAGGGACGTGCCCTTGGCCTGAATCAAACCTGGGACCCTTCAGTCTGCAGGCTGATGCTCTAACCACTGAGCCAAATTGGCCAGCACTGGACCTCATCTTTAGATCAATGGATAAGATTGTAATATTTTAATTCAAAGCTAGATGCCTTGCCTTAGCTACTCTGAGGCCAAAGGTATGTCTTCTGTCTACAATTCAGAGTTTATCACTGAATACTCAGTATTAAATATAATTTTCTTTCTCTATTTATTTTTCTCTCTCTTCCACTTCCTTCCTCATTGTCCCTTTCTATCTTTTGGCCTTTATCACTTTTTTTTTCTCTCTCTCACAGAGCTGTTAACAGTATCCTAATGAATAATTTAAAGCAGTAGGTATATATGGTCAGTCATTGACCTAGATCATGATACATGTTACTGACATGACAAATGCAAATCTCTCAATGGTATAACTGAACTAATCAAATCACCAAAAAGTGATTAAGGTATTAAATGTTTCTAAGGTAATTTAACATGCAAAAATTTGACTTGATATAAATAATAGTGCAAAATAAAACTTACAGTGACAGAAACTATTATAGCTAATTTTGGTTTGGGATAGGATTATTGATAAATTATATCTTAATTATGGTTTACATAGAGAATAATGAATCTTGATGAAATATATTTTGGTAAAATAAAAATAAAAATATGGAAATTGTTTAATAGTACTTAATAGGAGATTGATCAAGCAGTGAAACTGGCTCAATGAGTTCACTACTAAAATTCTTGATAAAATTCATCACTCTATACAATTTCAACTAAATATTTGCATTTTCTACTTCTGTACAAGATGGGACTAGGTTTATCTTCTGCCTGAAACAAAAACATATAAAATATATAAAACAATGTGTTTTTTTTTAAGAAATTAGATATTAAGTAATGACAGTGATTACTGAGAGATGGAAAACAGAAAAACAGATCAATGGAACAGAATAAAGAGCCCCAAAATAGACTCACACAAATATAGTTAACTGAATTGGACAGAGGAGCCAAAGTTATTCAGTGGAGAAAGAATAGAGTTTATAGCAAATAGTACTGGAAACTGCATATCCACATGTCTCTCCCCTCCACCCTCCAAAAAAGAATCTAGAAACAGACTTTATATTCTTTACAAAAATTAACTCGGGATGGATCACAGGCTTAAACGTAAAAAGCAAAGATACAAAACTCCTAAGAGACAACATGAGACAATCTGGATGACCTTGGACTTGGTGATGACTTTTTGGACACAAGAATGTGTGATTCACATACAGGACAAAAAGAAGGCAACAGAAACTGCCTGTGAGAGAGGGTTCAGATGTTAAATTTAGAAAATATTTTAAAAGAGCCCTTATAAATTATTCAAAAAATTAAAGAAAACCATGCTTAAAGAAGAAAAGGAAGGTGTGATGAAAATGTCTCATCTAATAAAGAATATCAATAGGGAGAAATAATTTAAAAGATCCAAATGTAATTCTGCAATTGAAAATTACATGAATAGTAAATGAATATTTCATTAGAGGGGCTCAGATGTAGATTTTAAATACCTGATAATAAAGTAGCAAACTTGAAGATAGAGATTGTGCAACCTAAAGACCAGGGAACGTAAAAGAATGAAAAAATGAACAGATCTCATTGAAATGTGGCTCATAATTAAAGTGTACCAATATATGTATAATAGGAGTACCAGAAGGAGAGGATAGAAAGGAGAAGAAATAAATGGCTTAAAACTTTCTAAATTTGATGAAAAATATTAATCTATACTTCCAGTGTCTCAAAAATTTCCAACTAGGATAAATGGAATGAGATAAAAATCCAGACATATCAGAGTAAAACATTGAAATTAATTTATTATAAATTCTAATATTTTAGTGAATTTCTTAGGCATTTATATTTTATATATAGATTGTACAAGGTTACAGAATACAAGATCTATATACAATATCAATTTATAAAATTCAATAATATTCAACATCCACATACAGAAAAAAAAATCCAAAAATGAAATTAAGAAAGCAATTGCATTTATAATAGCCTAAAACTAGGAATAAACTTAGGAATAAATTTAAATAAAGAAGTGCAAAACTTACCCTTTTAGAACTATAAAAAATTGTTAAAATAAATTCTAAATGCAAAGAAATTCAGTTAAGCAAAACAGCTTTATAAAATAACACATTGAGAGAACTAAAAGTACATGATTTCAAGACATTTTAAGTGAATGAATATATTAAGGGTTGATAATGATATGGAGAAATTGGAACTCTCACGCACTACTGCTGAGAATGAAAATGGTACTACCACTTTAGAAAAAATAAATAAGCAGATTCTTATAGGTTAAATACTATATATTTCTACCATATAGGTTCAATCATTTTACTCCTAATTATTTACCCAAGAGAAATGAAAGCATATGCTCATACCAAGGCTTTTACATTGATATTCACAGCAACTTTATTTGTAATAGACAAAATTGGTAGCAATTCAAATGCCCAGGGATAGAGGAATTGACAAACCAAAGTAGATTCACATTGGACTATCATTCAGCAATAAAAAGGAATTAAACTATTTATATACATAACAGCATGCATATATCTCAAAATATTTATTTTCTGTGAAATACCACAACCATAGGAGTATAGGTGCATGATACCAAATAGTAAAAGACCTCTAGACATAGAGTACAAGCTGATATTTGCCAAACGGGAGGGAGTGGGGAATGGGTGAAAAAATAAAATAAAAATGCAAACGTGGTGATCTCTATCTCAGTCTTATTTTGTGTTCTTATTTGGCCTATGAATAGATGGAGTGTGTCTGGGAATAATCAAATGCAATCATATGGTGTTGCCAATCACAGCTCCAATTCCAGATGTGGTATCTCTTTGGGAGCAAATATACATGGCCCCTAGTGTCTATTACCCAGTTTCTGACCTGGAAATAATGTTTTGTTTTGTTTTTTGTATACTTAGGAGAACAAATAATCAGAGTAATGGTTGGGAAAACAGTCTTGCCTTACACTAAGTCAAAGGCCCTGCTCTCTGTCATAATGTAGGCTTTAGAGATATTAAACTCCATGATATCTCACAGATCATCATGCTTACCCATTACATTGGTAAATTATGCTAATAGGACCTAGTGAACA
This sequence comes from Miniopterus natalensis, assembly GCF_054644295.1. Classification (NCBI taxonomy): domain Eukaryota; kingdom Metazoa; phylum Chordata; class Mammalia; order Chiroptera; family Miniopteridae; genus Miniopterus; species Miniopterus natalensis. The sequence continues at coordinate 44,609,284 of NC_142089.1, forward strand.
GAAAGTAGCAAAAACCTGACGAGTCCAAAGGTGAGCTTTCTAGTCCAGTTATTTGGGGATAAGACGACAATCTACTTTAAATGAGTTTAAAGCATAAAATGCATTGGTGTATCTTGCACACCTGACACAAACAAAGAGGCACAAACCTGACATGCCTCATATTTTGCATATAACATATCATGTTTGGGAGTATACTCTGATTCATTTACTAATTTACCTACAAGGCTCAATACTGAATTGATCTCTAAGCAAGAAAGGACTCTGCTTCAGTTCTAGTCTGTGGTTCAAATTGCCAGTCACTTGGGCTTCATGACTTAGCAGATCCAATGGTATTGGAAATATTGTGGTAGATGGAATAATTCTGTGGAATTTCTGGAAAGCTGTCATAAAAGGATAAGAGCATAGACCTCTTAAGCCATACATTTATCTACCAGTAACTATTTTTCACTCGAAATATAGCTGCATGTTGTTACTGGGAGTATGTTGAGTGAACACCTGTTCATGGGATACCATAACTATGCAATTTGTATTGCACATCATGAATTGTGTTATCTGATCCACCGAACCATAAAATTGGATGTGCACAGTACATTCTATTATAAAATGAAATTAGACTTATCCACATAGGTCTGTGGAGGCACAAATAAACTGTATAAACAGATGGCTTAGACTCCCATGGTACTTGCTCCTACTGCTTCACTGACTCTCCCTCAACTATAGATATGACCTAATGGGGAATTTCCCATGACCAGTTAATGGAGTAAGAAGAAGTGAGTCTGGTTTTCTGTTAGATCTCCAAGTTCTATTGGTATTGGCTGGAAGTAGACTGCCACTGTTCATAGCTGCACTCAGTGACAGCCCTTAAAAACAGTACTGAAGGGAAATCTTTCTGATGTTTCAGTTCCTATACAAGAAGAGATGCCCTGAAATATGCATCTATAGTTATTTATGACAGGTCGCTAATTAATTAGCTGATAAAAAATATGAGTATTCTTTAAGGAGATCTGGACAAAAACAGTAAAGGGATGGAAAAAGATATTTCATGCAAATGGAAATGAAGGAAAAAAAAAGCTAGGATAGCAATACCTATATCAAACAAAATAGACTTCAAAACAAGGCTATAACAAGAGACAAGGTAGGATCCTACATAATGATAAAGGGATCAATCCAACAACAGGATATAACCCTTGCAAACATTTATGCAACCAATATAGAAGCACCTAAAGTGACACAGTCATAGTAGGGGATTTGTACATCCCATTGGCATTAATAAATAGATCTTCCAGACAGGACATCAACAAGGAAACAGTGGCCTTAAATGACACACTAGATGACATGGGTTTAATTGATATGTTCAGAACATTTCACTCCAAAGCAGCAGAATATACATTCTTTTCAAGTGCACATGGAACATATTCTAGGATATAGCACATGTTAAGACACAAAACAAGTCTCAAAAAATTCACAGTGGTTGAAATTATATCAAGCGTCTTCTCTGACAATAATGGTATGAAACTAGAAATTAATCACAAAGAAAAACTGAAAAGCATACAAAGACATAGAAGCTAAATAACATGTTACTAAACAATGAATGGGTTAAAAATGAGATCAAGGAAAAATCAAAAGACACCTTGAAACAAATGAAAATGAGTACACAACAAACCCAAATCTATGACACACAGCAAAAGAAGTCCTAAAGGAAATGTACAGCATTACTGACCTATCTCAAGAAACAAGAAAATCTCAAATAGACAAGACAGGGATGTTATTTTTATCATTCTTATTCAACACAGTACTGGAAGTATTGCCACAATAATCTGACAAGAAGAAGAAATAAAAGGCATCCAAATTAGAAAGGAAGAAAAAAAACTGTCATTATTTGCAGATGACATGATACTGTATATAGAGAACCCCAAAGAGTCCACTAAAAAACTACTAGAATTGATGAATGAATTTAGTAAAGTAGCAGAATACAAACTAAACAGCCAGAAATCAGTTGCATTTTTATACACCAATAATGAACTATCAGAAAGGGAAACTAAGAAAATAATACCCTTCATAACTGCATTAAAAAAAAAAACACACAAACAAACTTGGGAATAAACTTAACCAAGGATGTAAAAGAACTGTACTTGGAAAATTATAAGGCACTGAAGAAAGGAATAGAAGATACAAATAAGTGGAAACATATCATGTAATGAATAGAAAGAATTAACATAATTAAAAGGTCCATACTACCCAAAGCAATCTATAGATCCAACACAATTGCTGTCAAAATACCAATGGGGTATTTCAGAGAACTAGAACAAATATTCCAAAAATTTATATGGAACAACAAAAGACCCAAATAGACACCGCAATCTTAAGAAAGAAGAACAAAGTTAAAGGAATCATGCTACCTGATTCAAACTATACTACAAAGCTATAGTAATTAAAACAGCATGGCACTGGCATGAAAACTGACTTACAGATCAATGGAACAGGATAGAGTGCTCAGAAATAAACCTACAACTTTATTGTAAATTAATATTAAACAATGGAGGAAAATATACAATAGTCTATTTATTAAGTGGTAATGGGAAAATTGGATGGATACATGCCAAAATATTGAAACTAAACCAGCTCTTACACCATATGCAAGAATAAACTCAAAATGAATTAAAGACTTTAAAGTTTGACTCAAACCACAAAATTCTTAGAAGAAAACAGACAGTAAAATCTCAACCACTTCTTGTAGCAATATTTTTTCTGATATATCTCCAGGGCAAAGGAAACAAAAAGAAAAAAAAAAACAAATGAAAGTAGATTAAACTAAAAAGTTTTTGTGCAGCAAAGAAAACCATCAACAAAAAGGAAGGACAACCCACTGAATGGGAGAACATGTTCACCAATGATACATCTGATACGAAGTTAATATCCAAAATTTATAAGGAACTTACACAACTCAACACCAAATAAGTGATCCAATTTAAAAAAATGGACAGAGGACCTGAATAGACACATCTCCAAAGAGGACATAAAGATGGCCAATATACATATGAAAAGATGCTCAATGTCACTAATCATCAGATAAATGTAAATTAAAACCACAATGAGAGATCACCTCACACCTGTCAGAATGGCTCCATCAATAAATCCACCAGCAAGTGTTAGTGAAGATGCGGAGAAAAGGGAACCCTTGTGCACTGTTGGTGGGAATGCAGATGGGTGCAGCCACTGTGGAAAACAGTGTGGAGTTACTTCAAAAAATTAAAAATGAAACTACCTTATGACACAGTGATTCCACTTCTGGGAATATATCTACAGAAACCCAAAACAGTGATTCGAAAGAATAGATGCACCCCTATGTTCACTGCAGCTTTATTTAAAATAACCAAGATTTGGAAGCAGCCCAAGTGCTCATCAGCAGATGAGTAGATGAAAAGCTGTGGTATAGGTACACAATGGAATACTACTTGGCTGTAATAAAGAATGAAATCTTACCCTTTGCTACAACATGGGTGAACCTGATAAACATTGTGCTAAGTGAAATAAGCCGAGCAGAAAAAGACAAGTACCATATGACTTCATTTATATGTGGAATTTAATGAACAAAATAAACTAACAAACAAAATATAAACAGACTCATAGATACAGAGAACAGACTGACAGCTGTCAGGGAGGAGGGCAGGGGGTGAGGTGAAAAAGATGAAGGGATTAGGAAAAAAACCTGCATAGACACAGGCAACAGCAGATTCCTAGAAGGAAAGGGGAGAGGGTGGAAGTAGAGGAGGGTAGAAAGGGAATAAATGGTGTTGGAATAGGCTCGACTTGGGGTGGTGAACACACAATACAATATACAGATGTATTATAGAACTGTACATCTGAAACCTATATAATTTTATTAGCCAATGTCTCCCCAACAAATTCAATGATTTTTTTAGAAGGTAGAAAATGTAAGTAACTTCTATTGATACCAACCTCCATAGATTTATAGAATCAGTTATGTGTTACTCTTTTATCTCAGACACATCATATCTGATTAGAAAACAGACTTTACATGAAAGGCAGTAGGTAAAGATACCCATGCCAAGAGTATTCACTAGTCTTATCACATGCCCAACAAACCCAAAATAGAATCAACCTTCTGAAGGCTCAGGTGTTGTTTTACAATACCAAAACATCTTCTGGTATTGTAAAGCTTAAGCAGGTGGCCAAACATGTTATTCCCTTCTTCAGTTTAATGGAGAAAAGTAAGGCTCATAAGTGTGAGGTGGTTATTATACTGGTATGTCCATGAAGCAGCATAACTGGAATATAAATCAGTATCTACCATTTTAATCTTATTTATTTATTTATTTATTTATTTATTTATTTATTTATTTAATATATCTTTATTGATTTCAGAGAGAGGAAAGAAGAGGGAGAGAGAGAAATAGAAACATCAAAGATGAGAGTCATTGATCAAGCCCGCAACCCGGGCATGTGCCCTGACCGGGAATCGAACCCCGATTGCCTGGATCCTAGGCCCACGCTAAACCGCTGAGCCACACCCGACCCGGCCCATTTTGGTCTTTTATATAGGATTTAAAAACCTCTTCAAATTGTATCCACTCTACCAATTGAACTTTAACTCTCATGAAGACTTTCAAAAGACCCTGTGTTTTATTCCTATCAAAATATTTATTTTGCCAAAAGAAAAAAAAAGTCATTGCACACCTTTCTGATGCCAACAGCCTCTGAGATGCCAGCGTTACAGATGTAGATGCGCAGTCCCTGCTTTCAGCAAGTGCACAGTTCAGTTTGTAAACTGTCAGGCTGTGTGAATATGAACATACTATACCTTGCTTCCTTCAACATATGTTTACAAGCATTGAATAGGCAGAAGATAATGTGGTAGGTTCCAGGGCTAACCACAAATGAAAAGAATTAAATTGATTTAATATCAAAATATATATAAACAGGAAATTACAGTACAAGATAGAATATGATAAATGGTCAAGAGTAACACAATGTGAAAATACAGAGTTTATATCAAGCTGTGTCATGATTCCAGTTTGTGATTATTCTGAAGTTTGTCTTTTGAATTAAGAAAGGACATACTCATTTAATATGTCATCTTTATCAGTTATAAATGGCAAAACACAACAGTGAAGACGCTGACATCCCATCCTTAAATTTGAACCCGTTGGCATATGTCAAGTAACTTATAATTTAGACTCATTAAAATACAGGGTGATAGTTTCATTTTTTTCTTTTTAAATGGAAATGATGGATGGGCGATTTTTTTCAAGTGATAGGAAATGGAGAAACTTCAGTATAACTTTCAAATCTTAACTCATTGTATCAGTTTAAATCATTAGTATAGCTCAGCTGGATTTCTTTTTAAAGTATTTTCAAAATAAAATTTGATAGAGAAGATGTGGGAGAGAATACAGGATTTCCATTATTACATATAATTATGTTTTAATGGTGAGAAAAATAATGAGTATATTAGGCTATTGAGTCATTGTGGGTGGGATTGTGGAGGAGGAATTGCAAAATAGTGTTTTTTATGTAATCTCTAAATTGGAAGGAATACGTGTGAATGTTTATTACTCAGAGTTTGGCCATTAAAACCCTTAGAGTCAGAATGGAAAACACAAAATATCAAAGCTAGATAGGTTGGCCGCAGAGCCAAGATCTTAACACTACAGAAATGTTTCAAGATAAAGTTTTGATTTGCTGATTTTGATTTCTATTTCTTCAATTTTTAAAATTTTTACTGAGATAGCAAAACCATAGCAGCTATCTGGCTTACTGTTATGAGTCACTAATGGGTTAATTCTGTATAACAATTCTATTCTATGTAGTAAATCAGCCTTATAAGATACTATCAAAGACTTTTATGCTTGTACAAATATCCTATAAAAACCTCTGAATCTTCAGCAATGTCACTTGTAATAACAGTTTTTGAGAATTTAAAAATTTTAAAATAATCTAATAGATGATAAAATCTGACTTTCTTTTCCTAATTACTTTCCTGAAATTAACCTCTGTAAAAATAACCCAATAATTTCTGAGAGTTTATTTTCTGGACACTATGTTTAACACTTTGGGACAATACCTATTTTGAGTGTCAAAACAACTTCTTTATTATCCTCACTTTATTTATTCAGGCTCAGAATGTTTACACTACTATTATGTTGTGGAGCCCATACTTTGCTGAAAGCAGTATTCTTTATGTCTATTCTTCCTGTTTGTCTTCTACATTTCAGTATGTTATCAAAGCTTTCATTTTATCTTTGTTTATTATTTGGCTGGCTTAGCTTTCTTCCTATTTTCAGGTCCCCCCCCCCCATGTTCAAATCTATATTTCTAGAACCATTGTCTAATCCGCTAGAAATTTTACCTGGGCTTGTTATTAATTTTTTAATTTATAGCACTTAATACATAAACATATGTGAATTAAAATCATAAATGTTACACCATTTTTAACAAGTTAATATATAAAGAATTGAAGTAACTATTTTCCTAAATAGAACTTTCTCCAATTTCTTTTTTTTTACAATTTATACAATTAACGTAATTTTACTATGTGTTCATATCTTTACTTGAATTTATACTTATATCTTCAGTTACCAAAGTTTCTATATATTATTTATCATCTATAATTTATATACACAATATACATTTTGCTAGCTAGGTTCTAGTTTGTAGCTTCTCATTATTTCCAACTCTAATTATATCATAAATATTCTTATTCCCCTTTATGATTCCATTGAACTTATTTTGTTTATTTATTTGTCAAATAAATCTTTGCTAGGTATTAAAATGCTAAATGCTTATTCAAATTATTTAATTCTAATCCCTTTCCTGGGCTAGGCTAGGAAAAATACTGGCAAAGCATTTGTAATGAAAAAAAATTTTCATATTTTAATTCAATATGAATTTCAGAGTCTTTGAAAATAACCTCTTGAGAATTCCCAATTGATATTTGCAAACATTTTTAGTAATTTTTAAAATAACTTTGTCTTCCAAGGTAATTAGATATATGCTATTTATATCAAAGTCAAGATTTTAAAAACAAATACACTTGTTAAAAACTTGGCAACAGAGTTTTATGTTTTTATATGCTAGCTTCATCATTATTGGTGTGAATGCTGTTTTTGTTTATATATGGAAGTTAAATTTAACTAATAATTAATGCACCAGGCAACTCTTTATATGTTTGATATTAAAAATATTTTCAGCTTAGCCCCTGGTCAGTGTGGCTAGGTTGGTTGGAGTGTTGTCCTGTACCTGAAAGGTGGCAGGTTCGATTCCAGGTCAGGGCAAATATCCGGGTTGCTGGTTTGGTCCCTGGTCTGGGCTCAAACACCAGGCAACAGATAGATGTTTCTCTTTCATATAGATGCTTCCATCTCTCTTCCTCTCCCTAAAATCAATTAAAAAATAAGTAAAATTAAAAATACAGATTAAAATAGTCCCCATTAACTCTTTTAGCTTACCAATGAAATTAACAAAGGAGGGAAAGAAGGGAGAAAATTGACTATCATACATTATAAAGCTTAAACTTAATATTTGATTGAATATGATACCATTTTTAACTTTTAAAATATGCCAAGTATAATAATTCTTTAAAATATTTTACTTTAACCAAAGTAACTTACATATTGACTTCTGGTTTGATTTCCATTAATAATTGACTGGGCACACTGTATTCTCAAAACAGAGATAAGAAATTGCACAAAATGGGCTGATCTTATTTATGGAGACTTTCTGTAGGCCTATAATAATACACAAAACAACTCTTTCCATACTTATGTAAGGGTTAAATTATAAACGTTTATTTGTATACTGGATTTTGGAACTGGTAATGCTTTGCAAAAAAGACAGCTATTACATTTCCCCACTATCTTACAGAAACCAGAGATTTATATTCACAAGCAATGAGGTTCCCACCAGTGGGGTAAAATCTAGTCCAGGAAATGGGACTGGGAACAAGCATCTAAGTTAAATAGTCTAATTCCCACGTTTACTCTCTGGATTTAGGGTAGTGTTGTTTTCTGGACAATATTTGTTTAATTATCCCGTAAAAGAATTTTGAAAAATGATTTGTCTCCTCACACATTTTAAAATCAACACATAAAAAATTCAGTTAAGATTTTCAGGTTTAGCCCTAGCCGATTTGCTCAGTGGTTAGAACATCGGCTTGCAGGCAGAGGGCCTCAGGATAGATTCTCTTCAAGGGCATGTACCTCTGTTGTGGGCTCAATCCTTGGCCCCGTTGGGGCTTGTGTGGGAGGCAACCAATCAATGTGTCTCTCTCACCTTGATGTTTCTCTCACTCTCCCCCTCTCTCTGAAAAGCAATGGAAAAAATATCCTCCAGTGAGGATGAAAAAAAGATTTTCAGATTTAAATGTTTTACTTCCAGTGCTCCTGGTGTCACAGAGGACAGTACTGAGTGGGAAATGCCAGTGCAAAACTGAGCATTTCTTAGGTTACTCAGAAGAGTGGGGCTGTAAATGTGAAGCCGATTCATGAATTCTGTAACCAATTGTTTTTTGCATATATATTTATACAAGGGTGAACTATGATAAAAAATATACCTAAAATAAGTTAAACATTTCAGCAAATATAAACAAACGTTCTAGGAGATTAAGATTTATTATATTATTTAAGTGGCAGCATTTATTTTTTACTTTATTGTTGAAAGTATTACAGATGTCCCCTTTTTCCCCCTTGACCCCTCCACCCCACACCCACTCCCCACCCCAGGCCTTCACCACACTATTGTCCGTGTCCATGAGTTGTGCATATCTGCATGTAAATTCTTTGGTTACTCTCTCCCCCTCCACCCACCCGCCCTCCTCCATCCCTCTGACATTCTTCAGTCTGATCCATGCCTCCATGTCACTGGATCTATTCTGTTCATCAGTTTATTAAGTTCTTTAGATTCTACATGTAAGTGAGATCTTGTGATGTTTGTCTTTCTCTGCCTGGCCTATTTCACTTAGCATGATATTCTCCAGGTCCATCCATACTGTCCCAAAGGGTATGAGATACTTCTTCACAGTCGCATAGTACTCCATGGTGTGAATGTCCCACAGCTTTTCATCCACTCACCTACTGATGGGCACTTGGGCTGTTTCCAGATCTTAGCTATTGTAAACTGCGCTGCTATGAACATAGGGCTGCATATATTCTTTCTGATTAGTGTTTCAGGATTCTTAGGATATAGTCCTAGAAGTGGGATCATTGGGTCAAAAAGTAGTTCCATTTTTAATTTTTTGAGGGACCTCCATAATGTTTTCCATAGTGGCTGCACCAGTCTGCATTCCCACCAGTAGTGTGCCAATGGCAGCATTTTTTTATGATCTTGGCTCTTTATAGCAACATTTTTATCAACACTATATGGTATTTTTGGTGTTATGAAACAGGCAGTCTCTCTAGTATCTGAGCAAAGAATTGTTTTGAGGAGTTGATGAGACTGGAGTAAAAAAAAAAAATGCAGATAAGGAATTATTGAAATGCTCTTAGTGAGAAATGATTATGAGCCTAAAAGAAACATTTGGGGGTTAGGATGACAAGACAAGGCAAATCTGAGAGCGCTATATAGGAAGCAAAATAGAAAAACTTAAGTGATAGATTTATATGCCATGGATGAGAGAGTAAAAAAAAAAAAATTAAAGATATCTTCCTGGACTATTAATACTTATTGGTATATTTTTAAATATTGTATTAGTTTAAAAATATTAACTATATATAAAGATACAATATGAGAAGAAGTCCATAACTGAATAAATGAAAAAAAAGTAGAATACAAAGTAGTATGCCATTGATTATAGTGACGCATGTATGAGGGTAAGGATAGGAAGGGTTATAGAGATTAATAAATCAATGTGTTTTGACAAAGATTTCTTTGCATTTTTGTTTCTCTTTTTCTTTGAAGGCAATTAATTATGTGCAAAGAAAGTATTTTGACCAAGGGCAGTATTGGAATGAAGCTCTTGGATATGTTAAAAATTATCTAAATTTAATCTAACTTTATTCATCTGTAGAGTATTCATCTAGTCTTTTTTTTTTTTTTGGAAATAAATAGTGAATACTCTTTCAGGGTCTCCTGTTTCATGATCTAAATAATTTCACAACACCCAACCTGTTTATATATTTATAAAATGTTGAAATAAAAATTCATTAACAGAAATGCTGTATTCTCTAATCACTTATATTCTTGAGTTTCTATTTTATCTTTTTAACTTTAATTATTTTATAATAAAAATGTTTCTTCCATCCAGTTTAATGCTTAGAGCTTTGCTTTATTGATTAGGGAGTCATGACTCTAGCTGGAAAAAAAAATGCATGGTTTGTTTAGTTCGAAAGATGTTATTCCCACTTTTGTATTAAGTTCACATGACTACTCTTCTAGCTGGGTCATTGGTCATCGTTTCCTAATGAGCAGTGTAAACTGCCAAGGTTATATTCATTGCTAAGGATTTTCCAATATTTTGATGAAGATATAGTATGATTTGTTCACTGTGCTCATCTGGCTAAGAGGCTTTCAGATTTCTTTGTGGCTTTTGTTGGACTGTGTAATAACAAGAACTCATTTATCTCATAAAGGGTCTTACATTGTAAAGTGCCTACATTTACCCAGACAAAGGCTTAATCTCCCTCTAAGCCTCAAAGGCTATAATTAATATTATTTTGTGAATTAAGTATAGTTATTTTTTCTAACAGAGAACATATCCTATGGGGACTTGTGTTAGGTGCATATATGTCATCCAGATGTGTGAAAATATGAGAGAGATCTGAATGATTGTGAGAATGGAACTATGAAACTTTAATAAACTGTCTGGTTGTGGTTTCAATTCAGTTCTTTGTTATCAAATCTTTTCTCTGCTCTTGGCCAACCTTTAGTATTACTAACAGTTTTCTGTATTTACCTTCTACTTTAACTTTTTCTCTTGGGAAAAATTAAGGAATCTTGTTACTACACCTGGATCCTGTGAGAAAAATGGGTAATATGCCAAACTTTTGTCTTGATTTTGAGAACTTTCAAAGACTCATGCAATTTTGAATTACTATAGTGCATGATTTACAGCAAATTCAAGATGAATCTTTACTTTCACTTTCAAAATAGATTAATAATTCTTCATAATATCCAAAGTGTTTACAAAGTCACAAACAGCAAAATTCTTCAGGTGCCATTCAGTTAGCCTTATTGGGGTGGAAAAAGGGAATGAAAAGCAAAGCAAAAGAAAAAGAGTGAAGAAGAAAAATTATCAAAATTGTTCTGTTTTCCTTTTATATACAAGATTGATTTTTATAATTTCTCCTGTTTTTATAAAAGCTATTACTAAATAACAATTTTTTATAAGCAGGGGCCCTAATTTTGATTTGAAAGCATTGAAAATTTTGAATATAATAAAAACCAATTACTCAAGTAGAATAAGACCAAAATCCAAGAATTAGTGTTTACAAATTCTCTTTTGTTAGTGCTTTGTACAAGAAGGAATGGTGGTGACTTAGGCCACATTTAGGTGAATATCACACTTCAGTTTCTTTGACTGCACATTGCTCAGTGTGTAAGAATATCCTCAAAACCATACAGTAAAATTGGAAAATTGATTTTCCATAAGCACATTAAATATTGAATCTTTGATCATGATGTAATGCTTTATTATTTTGAAATACTCTGTGATTTTGTCTATGATTGATCCATTGTTTATCAAACATTGAGGATTATATGTTAAATGTATTGATACAATGATTTGAAATGGTACAAAAATATTTTCCAAAGTGAAAAAATGCAGTTTCATTAAAATATTTTGAAATTTAAGAGTGTCTCTAATTGGCCGTCTATATGAATGTAACATTGTCTATTAGGGGCTTTGACTTCTTTCAAAGCTCTTTGCTCCATTGTAATTTGTAATGAAACCAGCTATTATCTTTAAAAAGTGTTGCTCTTATGTTTTTATGTTTTCTTTTTTGATAATACATTTATTATAGACATTTTGGTAAATGGTCATTTTCCATTATTATATACAATGTTTTGAGTATGCATGGTTGTGAGTGTAAAACTAATGTTGGGTGGGGCCTAGACCAGGATGGGTATAATTGATTCACTGGTGATACAATGTATAGAACAATATGATTCCATAAATACAAGTAGGAAAAATCAGATACCAAAGAATTTGGCAAAAACAAAGAAGGTGAGCTGTTGAATTTGGTAGGGGAAATATAATAATTTTTATTTTGTAGTTGGTGCTGTAAAGAAAAAGTTAGCCTATCCAAATGAAAGCATTCTATCCAATTAAAATATCCAGTGAATAGGCATTTAGACTAGAGCTTGAGTGAAGATGCCAAATTAGAGATCCATTAAAAAAGGTTTTGAGCCTGACCTGCGTGGCTCAGCGGTTGAGCATCGACCTATGAGCCAGGAGATTGTGGTTCGATTCCCAGTTAGGGCCCATGCCCAGATTGTGAGCTCGATCCCAGTAGGGGGCATGCAGGAGGCAGCCGATCAAGGACTCTTTCACCAGTGATGTTTCTCTCTCTTTCTCTCTCTCTCCCTTTCACTTCCTTTCTCTGAAATCAATAAAGATATATTTAAAATAAAAAAGGCTTTGAGATTCATGAATAAAAGAGAATAGAAATGAACATAAAAGTAATGATCATTGTGATGGGATGGTCTTAGGAAGAAGGTGTGACTACAAAAATTAAGAGCATGAAGAATTAAATTTTGAAAAAAACTGTATATATTGTTAGAGAAGTCAGAAACAATTTAGGTATTTTCTTACTAGTTCTCTCATTTATTTATTTTTAACTTTAATTTACTTTTTCAATTAGGCTGTGAAAAAATAAATAGTTTGGCTTTTAATCTCTCCCCCCTTTCTTTTTTTGTAGTGGGGGTTCTCTCTTTCCCATTAGTGTCATATTTCTCACAACTTCCTAGTATAAGCCTGCAACTGGTAAACTGTTTGCAGATTTGGCGTCACCCTATTGTCCCTCACAGCACTTTACATCAGAAAGATTCCTACTGCTAAATCTTTGCCTCTGGCTAGCCCTTTTCATTATATCCATCCAAATGCTGTTAATTAATGTATGGCCATTTGCCCCATACACTCACCATTCCCAAAGATTCCAAACCCACTGATCTTTTATTGCTTCAAACTCTCAGACCATTGGATTTATTTCTAAATTTATAAATTAAATACAAACTTTTTTTTTTTTTTACATTATTTAGACATTCATTTTATAGTTGAGAATTGTTTTTTGAGGAACAGCTCAGATTATATTTACATTTAATCCTTTCAAACAGTACCTATCACAATGCTGAATGCTTAGTTCGTCTTTACTATATATAAGAGATTATTTGGGAAGTGACATTTCCATATTTACCTAAAGGTTTGACTAAAATCAGTGAAGTGAAATTAGTTGCTCTTGTAGAAGTTTACCCCATTAATATACACATGACTTTTTTTTTTCTTTTAAAATCTTATCTTCATTGGCTCTGTCAATTCACTGGGTACAAATGCACTGGCGGGCAGTCACATCCTCCCGATCCATTCGGCTGCTTGCGTACAACTAAAAGGGATAAAGACTGAAAACCAAATTAAAGCAGAATTAGTGTTCTGATAAGCCTTTTATTATTTTATAAAATATTTTGATGCACTTTAAAAAGGAATAAATCTGAAGCTTTCTGGAATGTGGTTAATTTTAAAGATATCTATCTAAAGCCAGCTCTAAATGGAATTATGCAATACAACAATAAGGCAATTATATATTGCCTACATGCATATGTCTACGTGTTCTTCACAGAAGTCTTCCTTCTGAAAACAGGCACTTAATGAAATTTTGAGCTCAGTTCACAGTAACTTCATTGACAGAGTGAAGCTGTTAGAAAGACATAAGTGTAGCCATTATAGGAAGCTGATGATTAATAATAACTCCTGATGAATACACAGTAGCTATTTTTGTGCCACTAACTAATGTTATATACTAAGCCTATTGTACAGTGATTCAGTATAAATTAGATGAATGGTTTTCTTGTTAAGAATTTTAAATGCAAATAACATTGACTATATTTATATAGCTAGAGGCCAATAAAACAAACATTTTCTATTATTCAAACCAAAAGCTAAAGGGATATTTTAAGTGTACTGCATTTTTCGATCAACATATAATCTTGGGTCAAATCTTTTTTCATTAAGGCACCAGTTAGTCTTAACTTTTACTGCTTGATAAACTCCTGTCACAAACAATACAGCCCACAAAACCTCTTAAAAGGTTAGTCATATGCCATACAAGCCTACACAATGCCTTTTATTTTGATTTTTCTTCTTTTAAGTGATAATCACTTCTCACCCTCCAAGGGGAAAGTTCCCTTAATGTAAGCTTATAATACAAATGGAGATATTTATGCAGCCCCAAGCGTTGGCTTTTTCTTACAAGCAAAATAACAGAGATTTTTTTCATTTGTTTTGGCAAGAGAAAGGCAGGTACTTCAGGGACATTTCTATAAAGAGGAAAAGAAAAACTTTGATTGGTTTGATTAAAATGCTTTTACTCAATCTAATAACGAGTTCTTGTTAGTATTTATATGCTCTGCATACTATCATTCTGAAGGATACCACTGCTTTAAAACTTTCCTAAATAAATCTCCCCAGGTGAAAATTCCACAGGGAAAGAACACATATCCACAGCGAGAGCCCTGGGCAAAACTGACATAGACCAAAACAAAACAAAACAAAACAAAGCAAAAAAATCAACCTTTGATACCTTCTTTTAGACCAAATTAGTTCTCGCTTTTGTTGTTCTACCTTTCACTGAAGGAAGACAATTTTTAATACCAATTCCTTGTTATTAGTAAGGCCTGACATCCTCGTAACCCCATCGGAAGCACTTCTACTTAGATTCAGTCTATCTCGACGCACCTCAAGCTCTAAACCAATCCCTTCACATGGGGTCACCGCCTACGGTTCCAGTCCGTGTAGGTTGTGCTCAGAATCAGGCTACCCAGTTAAGGGGTCAATTACGAGCAGAAATCCATCCAGCCTTCTACTTGCCGGGTCATTGGTGGCCCTGTTCTCATTTTTTTTATTTTATTTTTTGTAGCTTACATTTGTTTTCTATGTAATAATCCCATAATTTTCTGAAATTTATTTCTGAAAAACACTCTGTGCCGTGATAGCTTAACTTGATGAGTTAAATCTCCTGAAAGTAGCATAGTTTAACAAGTGACTTCTGGGGACTTGCTTTCATAATCTAAAAAATCAAAACTATTAGTAGTAAACTTTCATCACTGAGGTAGCCCATATGGCGATTTTCGTAGATCTGTGGATACTGTAGGGTTACTAGTTACCAGTTACTGGTTTATTTTTTTTTAAACATATATAGATAAAGCTGAAAATACATTAATTCTTCCTTTTATTTTTGGTGTAAGGAAATCATTGAACTCTTTATTTTAGCTTTAAGATGATGTGAACAAAACCATGAAAACTTAAAGCGAACCTAAGACGTTAAACTTATCCTGGAGAGTGTGTCTCTGTTTATAAAGCATAACCTGGCTAACTGCTTTCCTACTAATTATTTTTTCTCTTCTTTAAACTAATAGCCAATGTATCCAAACACAGAGAAGAAAATTTAATTCCTGGGAGAGAGGACAAACTCCGATATTATGTAGAAACGAAGCAGGAATTTTATTGTGTATACAAAACAAACAGAAAATTCATCTACTGCTTAATATTATTCTTGCCAAATTGTGTGGAACTTAATTGCTGTGACAGTAGGTAGGCTGTGTACTTCTTAGTCTCACTAATGAACAGTATTTAAATGGCTCAAATACCTCCCATCTTTTTCCTATTTCCTTCTAGTCTACTTTTCCTCTGTTGTTCTAATTAAAACATGTATTATTTTATTGAGTCTCTGTTTCACTACTTGGCTCACCTTTGCCTTTGCGTTTCTTAGAAGGGGAAAATACTTATATTTTTTGAACAGATGCTTCATTATGGGAGGTGAGTAGCTGGCGACATTGCCATTCCACCTTTTCCCCCATGTCTGGCAGTTGTTGTGGGCTGTTAAACAGCTTTAATCGAAGATGAGACTAGCCTCTTGCTCTGAGGGCATGAAAACTTTTTTTTTATTGGTCTCTGAATCTTCATGGTTCATTAAATGCAATGTAGAGTCATTTTACTGCAGCAAGTGGACCCCTAGAAAGATGTGACAGTTAAATGAAAGTTGTCAGTCTTCCTTCTGTTATAGCTAGATTGTATAATAAAAGGGCAGAAACTAGAAGTGAGGAGCAGAATTGAGATCAATGTACCAAACAAATAAAATAAAATAAATGTAATGAGTTCTGGAAAAATGCAATAGAAGAAGGCACCGGCATTTAAATGTCCAGATAAATAGAGGCCAGTGGTAATACACCTATAATGAGTGTTTAAGAAATTGCAACTGTGCTTTGCATAATAGGTAAGTGGGAAGCTTGTGGCCTGATATTTATGAAGATAAATTCTGATAAGTTGCAATATAAACAGCATTTGGGTATAGAAACTATTAAGAAACCATTAATAATTGTAGTTCATTCTACATCAGAAATACAAGGAATTAGAGATTTTTAATATCTATTCATACTCAAAAGGAAAGAAGAAATGGAGTTCCTTTTAAGTGACTTTGCACATTTAAAAATGAATTTCTAATGATTAATTATGACCGTATTCACAAATAAACAATCCTATAATTAGAAAATAGTTTCCTGCTTAGCATAATGTAGTATTTCTGAATAAAACATCATAATTTGTTAAAAATATAACTGTGGCCCAGCTGGCATGGCCCAGCTGGATCGACCTAGGATCCAGGAGATTGAGGTTCGATTCCTACTCAGGGCACATATCTGGGTTGTGGGCTCAATCTCCAGTGGGGGACATGCAGAAGACATGATGACTCTCTCATCACTGATGTTTCTATCTCTCTCTCCCTCTCCCTTCCACTCTCTGAAATCAATAAAGACATATTTTAAAAATATATACATATATATGTGTATATATATAATTGTAGACAACATTTATAGTGTTTAAAGAGTCCATATAGGATTTGCATTCATATCTTCCTAAATTTAGGGCAGGATTTCTGCTACCATTAAGAAAGGACTCTCAAACTCCCCTCACAAAATTATAATTAATTACACAACTTGTCCTTTGTTTTTCCTTTGTCCAAATTCTATAATTTACTTTATAAGCCTTGCAGCTTGAAGGGAATACTTTCTAATATATGTATTTCAGGATCAAGAAAGGAGGTAAGATTGTTTTCTTATTTTTTCATTTGTTGCTTTCAGTTGTATAGCCCACATATGTGTGAAATCACATGATTCTTGACTTTTTTTTGACGGACTTATTTGATTTAGCATGATATTCTCAAGACCCATCCATGCTGTTGCAATGGCAGTGTTTCATTTTTCCTTATGGCTGAGTAGTATCCCATTGTATACATGTACCACAGCTTCTTTATCCAATCACCTGTCAAAAGACACATCTGTTATTTCCATGTCTTGGCCCACCGTAAATAATGCTGCAATGAACATAGGGGTGCATAGATCTTTGTGAATAAATTTTTTCAAATCTGGGGGGTAGAGACCCCAGAAAGGGGTTGCTGAGTCATATGGTAACTCTATTCCTAATTTTTTGAGGAGCCTCCATACTGTTTTCCACAGTGGCTGTACCAGTTTACATTCCCACCAGCAGTGAAGGAGGGTTCCTTTTTCTCCACAACCTCTCCAACACTTGTCATTATTTGTCTTGTTGATAATAGCCAAACAAAAACTCATGGACACAGAGGGAAGTGGGGTATAGGGGTAGTAAAGGGTAAAGGGAGTTAAGTAGATGGTGACAAAAGGTTTGACTTTGGGTGGTGGGCACACAATGCAATATACAGATGATGCATCATAGAATTGTACACTTGAGACTTATATACTTTTATTAACCGATGTCCCCCCAATACATTTAATTTAAAAAGGAGGTGAGAGAATTGTCTTGTTTCCCTTCATTAAAATACAATAACCATTATTATTAAAGGCAAAGATGTCTTCTTTAAAGTATTCTTAAAAACTATCAAGTATTCTTTTTAAAAAAAAAAAAAAATCTTTATTGATTTCCGAGAGAGGAAAGGAGAGGGAGAAAGAGAGATAGAAACATCAATGATGAGAGAGTCATTGATCGAGCCCACAACCCGGGCATGTGCCCTGACCCGGAATCGTACCCCGATCGCCTGGATCCTAGGAGGATGCTGAACCGCTGAGTCACACCCAGCCAGGCTCAAGTATTCTTGATAATTAAATATATCACAGGCATAAGTTCAAGTAATGTAAATAATTATCATGTTTATAATTTTAATATTTACTCCTTTCATAGCTTTCAATAAATTTATAAATTTCGGTGCTTCTATATTGGGTGCATATATGTTTATCAGGGTTATATCCTCTTGCTGGATTGATCCCTTTAGTATTATGTAATGACCTTTCTTGTCTCTCATTATGATCTTCATTTTGAAGCCTATTTTGTCTGATATGAGTATTGCTACCCCAGCTTTTTTTTCATTTTCATTTGCATGGAAATTTGTTTTCCATCCCTTCACTCTCATCCTATATGAGTCTTTTGTTCTGAGGTGGGTCTCTTGTAGACAGTATATAGTTGGGTCATATTTTCTATCCATTCAGCCACCCTATATCTTTTTATTGGGGAATTTAATCCATTTACATATAAGGTTATTATTGAAAAATACTTATCCATTGACATTTTGTTTCTTTACAGCTGTTTCTCATTCTCTTTATTTCTACTTCTAATTATAGCAGTCCTTTTAACATTTCCTGTAATGCGGGTTTTATAATGATAAAGTCTTTTAACTTTTTTTTTGTCTCAGAAGCTCTTTATTTCACCATCCAGCTTGATTGATAATCTTGCTCGATAGAGTAGTCTTGGTTTCATATCCTTTTGCATTACCTTGAATACTTCATGCTATTTCCTTCTGGCCTGTAGAGATTCTGATAAGTCAGATGACAGCCTTATGGGAGCTCCTTTGTAGGTAACAGATTGCTTTTCTCTAGCTTCCTTTAAGATTCTCTTTGTCTTGGGTTTTCGACATTTTAATTATGATGTGTCTGGGAGTGGGCCTCTTTGGATTCTTCTTGCTTTGGACTCTCTGTGCCTCCAGAACCTGTGTGCATTTTTCCTTGACCAGGTTAGGGAAGTTTTCTTCCATTATTTCATCAAACAGGTTCTCTAACCCCTGCTTACTTTCAACCTCATCTGGCACTCCCGTAATACAAATATTGTTACATTTTATGCTGTCCCACAGCTCTCTTAGATTGTTCTGTTTTTTGTTTTTTGTTTTTAGGTCTCTGATTGAGTGATTTTTTTCTATCCTGTCTTCTAACTCACTGATCCGATCCTCAGCTTCTTCTAATCTGCTGTTTATTCCTTCTAATGTATTCTTTATTTCTGCTATGTCTTTCTTTATTTCTGAATGGTCATTTTTCATAGTTTCCAAATCTTTTTTCATGCTGTTGAGCATCCTTACAATCAGCATTCTGAACTCTGTGTCTGAGAGATTGCTTATCTCCATTTCATTTGGTTCTTTTTCTGGAGACTTCTTTTGTTCTTTCATTTGGGGCTTGTTTTTTGGTCTCTCCATTTGGCTACTTTTTTGGGTTTGTTTTTAAGTGTTAGGTAGATCTGCTAGGACTCTCAGTCTTTTTGGAGGGTCTCTGGTACAGGTCGATGTCAGATGCAGTTTGTGACTGGCCGTGAGCACCCTGTTTGGGGCTATCAACAACCCCAGGCTTGAGGTCTCCACTGCTGGGGCTAGGTGAATTTGGACAGGACCAAGATTCACACCAAAGTCTGCTTTTCTAAGGTCCAGGTTCCAAAACAGATCAGGCAAAGACTCAAATCACCCTGAGGTCTGCAACCTCAGTCTGAAGACTTGTTAATCTGATCCTCTTAATGAGCCTCAGGCTGTAGAAGCTCCACAGGGTGGGGCAGCTGGTTATCAGTCTCCTAACAAGCCTCAGGCTGTAGAAACTCCTCTGGGCGAGGCAAGAGGCTCTCCAGCAGGGTGAAGCAATTGCTTCCCCCTCAGACAGAAGCTAAAAGTTTGCCTCCCAAGAAAGATGCCCCCCACAGTCTGCGGGAATGACTTCCTAGGCTCTCCCCACACAGCTCCAGTCCACTCCACTCCCCCTCCACAGGAGCCCAAGGTAAGTGGCTGCACAGGTAACATTGTGCGATGGCTCTTTAAGAGGGTGCCTGCAGTTCCAGCTGTCTCTCTCTGGCAGACAGAAACCCTGCTGCTTTTCACAGCCAGATGTTATGTGGGCACCTCTCTCAGTTCTGGTGCTCTGGGCTGGGAAACCCAGCCTGGGGTGTAGGCCCCAGGGTCCTCAGTGGGACCCCCACAGCTGGGATCTCCCTTGGGACCTTCAGCTGCTGCCTGTGGGGGCCCAGCAGCCCTCTCGCGTCCGCACTTCCTACCAGTCTCCTTGCGGTCTCTACTTTTCCTCTTTGGTTATGAGGGTGCTCCCCAGCTCGTCTTCAGTTGGTTTTCAGGATGGTGTTCAGGATAGTTTTTCTATGTTTTAGTTGTAAATCCAGATTAGTTCCAGAAGAGTGTCAGTGTAGCTTCCACTCTGCCGACATCTTGGATCCAGAATCAATTCACATTCTATTTTATATGCATTCACAAAATAATTAGAAGCACCTCAACTTCTAAATCAATCTACCTGCTTCCAATAATAACATGGATTTCAACCCGGAAAGGGGCTATAAGCTATAATCAACAAATTCCAAGTCCTGATCTAATCTTAAATTATCTGATCTAATTTTTTATTTAAAAAAACTAAGCAGAACTATTAACATATTTCCATAAATTTATCATGTAGAAAATGCCCCTAATTATTTACCTGTAAAAAATAAGCAAGCTATTGCATGTTAATTCACATTTAGGATGTAACAAAAATAAACCTGTGCTCTAAGCCTGATTCTCTATTTTCAAAATAGGAAAAATATTCATGCATTAGTTTTTCTATCAGTAGTTATAGTTAATGTATTTAAGGAACTTAGTGTAATGCTAAGCATATTAAAAGCCCCAATACAGGCTAGTTTTTGTTGTTATTTATAATACTGAAATATAAAAGACATTTTATAAACATTACTGGGATTCATTCATGTATTCATTTATACCATTTAGCCAGATAAATTATATATTGAACAAAGTAGACAAAAATCCTTGTCTTTATTGTAGGGTACACTAAAATTATAAGTTAATTATATAGTATGTTTTAAAACAATAAGAACTTAAGAACAGAGAAAAAGGATACCTGTTAGAGAAATGGTAGCTGAGGTAGGAGTGCTTACTATTTAGGTGGGGCTGACTTTTCAGCAGAGCCAGGAAGGAGGTGATGGAATGATAGTGGTGTCTATGTGAAGGCCGATTATCCCAGCTGGGTGAAGAGCCTCGGGCAGGAGGGTGCTGGCCGACTTTGAGAGAGATTAAGGCGGCCACTAAAACACAATGGGCGAGGAGAGTAGTAGAAAACATGGTCATAAAAGTAATGAGAAGCGAGACCATGCAGGGCTTGGGGGGACTTTGGCTTTCACTCTGAGGGAAATGCTGAGTAAAGGAGGTTTTAACTGCAGGAGTGATATTACCTTGCTTTTATCTGGAATGAACTTTCTGGGTACTTTGTCGAGAATCTACTGTAGAGCAAGGGTGATTGTTAGGAGACTGGTTTGAAGGCACTGACAGTATTCAGAGAAGAGATGAAGATGATGAAAATGGTGATTTTGAAAAATCATTTTGTAGATAAGAAAATATTACTTCATCTTTTCTGTTCTTATGTCTCATTGAAGTCTCCTGGATTCGTTGTGTTACCTACAAGTTTTGTGAGTTTTTTACTTTATTTTGTCAGTTAGATAAAACTTTACTCTCTACTATTCAATAAATGATTGATGAATAAACAGAAAAAGAATAAATTGATCCAACATTTTTACTTCTAGATATTATCTTAATTTTATATGGAAAAATGGCTCATGTACAAAGGCATTCATTGTAGTGTTATTGTAACAAAAAATAAGAATAAAGAAAGGAAACATTCTAAATTTTCTACATTTTGAGTTTTAAAATAACTTAGTACCTTTATATTTTGTAATATTTTGTAGCCTTTAAAAGTAAGAAAGAAAGAAAACACAACACAACATAACACAAATGAATGCAATATTGCACAAGTGAAAAAAGAATATAACGTAAGTGTTTACATGGTGTATTAGTTTCCTAAGGATGCTGTAACAAATTATCATAAAACTTGGCACTTTTAAACAACAGAAATTTATTCTCTCACAGCTCTGGAGGCCAGAAGTCTGAAATCAAGGTGTGAGCAGGACCATGTTCTCTCTAAAGGTTTTAGGGAAGAAACCTTTCAGTCCTCTTTAAGTTTATGGTATCCCCAGATATTCCTCAACTTGTGGCAACATAGCTCCAATCTCTGTCCTGTATTTACGCGGACGTCTCTGCTTATCTCTCTGTGTCCATTCCTAGTAAGAACACCAGCCATTGGATTTAGAGCTCACTCTATATCCAGGATGATTTTACATCTAGATCTTTAGCTAATTATACCTGAAAATACCCTATTTTTTATTAAGGTCACATTATGGGCACTACTTTTGGTAGATCCTGTTTCGTCAACTACATACAGTATTATTGCATTACTCTCATACATTATGCAACACTTGTGTTATATGTTATGTATAAGAATTGGAAGATATATATCTAGTTTGATTTTGCAAGACAGAAGTACATTTTACTTCTTCATATTTTTTAGATATTTTTCTATTTTCTTAAGTAAATGTGGAAAATTTGTTACTCTTCTAGAAAATTAAAAACAAAGAAACAAACAAACAATAAGAACTCACTGGTCAGCATGGGTCAATAGCCAGCAGTACCAAGCAACAATGATTTCTTCTAGATCAGATAACTAAGGACAGAGCCTTAATGTTTTGATAGGAATGAGAAGTGACATGATCAAAGTACTGCTATAACTGCCCCTCTAGGATTGCAGTTCTGAGATTAGGCCACAAGGGATCAAGGATAAGGGTGGAAGCGAGTCTGGAGGCTTCCCTTGTAGTAATCCAGCACGCATATGTTGTTATGGTATTGGTAGGGTGTGATTCCTCAAATCTCCATGTCCTGTGCTCTGCCCCTTCAGCATTTTGTAAAAGTCCTGGTGGAAGCTACCATTGTTATGTATTATTCTTTAAGATGACACAAATCAGGAGGGGGTGGCAGTTTCATTAGGTGACAGTTAAATTTCAACATTCTTTGGTTGCCTAGAATGATAGACCAAACTGAGTAGAGTCTTGAATTTAGGTAAAAACAAATAGATTATATAAGCATTATTTATGAAAATCTGAACAGACAGCTGTTTAAAAAAACACACACACATACACCCAGGGTTTATAGTCTTACACTTTTATTAACATTAGCCGACAATATGACACCACTGCCTAAAAACAATTCATTCCAACACTGAATTTATATAAGGAACTTTTTTTTTTTAATGTGTCTCATTCCTTTATTGAGAGAGAGGTAAAATAAGTCTCCTAGATGCCAACAATTGCAGGAAAATTTGAAAAGTACAAACAAATGTAAAAAAGAAAGTAAAAAGTAGCATATAATTTATTATAAACAGTTAATTTTAAAACTTTGATGTGTTTCCTTCAACTCTTTAAAAAATGATATATATAATATAAATGAATATATATTTTTATTTATATATACTCACATGTAAAAATATATAAGTAGCCTTGAATCATGTTTTTCATTTAATATTTTTTTGTGAACATTTTCCCATGCAATTATTTATTTGTCAAAATTGTGCACTTAAATGATTATATAATACTCCATCTCCTAGAATGACGTGCCATCAGATTACAGAGAAGCAAAAAACCTAAAGAGTTTATTTTTTAATAAACAAATAACTTGGGACATCTTACAATTTCTTCCATACGCCTTCTCAACAAAACAAACAATGGCAGGGATATGATTTGGATTATTGAATGAAAAATGTATAATCAATAATTGTGTTATTTTGAATTTGTAGCTGTTTTTTTTATTGTATTAGACACAAAATGGAAGGTATTAATCTAGATTTAGTAAACTATAGTAATGGTAGTGTTCCCTTTTTAAGGTTTGGTTAAATATAATATATTTAGAAAGAGAAATTATTGTTTTCTGTGAGCAAACGAACATATGACATTTCTGACAGATATTTTTGGATTATAAACAAATCCTGAATTCCAGCAGTTCAACAAATAAAATGAAATCTGCTTCTGATGTTATTCCCAGTCCTGACTCTTAGATAAGACATCAGATAGTTTGACAAAAATTGTATCACAAGAGGCTAAAGCAGCTGTTATTTATGCCAAACTAATCTGTGAGGCTAGCGTCAGTGTAAGAAGTTCAAGTCCGAGGGACATAGGAGGCCTCCCAGTTGCCTGCCTGTCATTGCTCAGGGAAAGAAGGTTAGGAAAGCAGCTGCTAAAGGCACAGGAAGAGCTGCTTCCTGGGCGTCAACGGGTTTTTAACAGCGATTGTGAATCTGACCTACTCAGTGTGGTTCACTAAGCAAATATAACCTCAAAGGGGGGTACATATCCTATGGTTTTCAATTTACCATAGGCAATATACCAGGGAAAGTATAAAGTAGATGGTGGAAAGTTCGTGAGAGCTACAGGCATTTCCTTCTATAGGAAAAAAACAATATAAGTAAAATTTATTTATTTATATATATATATATATATATATACACCTTATATATATATAAATTATATATGTATATATAGGAAATACATATAGAAAAATACACACACACATATAATAAATACAGGCAAGAGCATTAGTATTTGCCATATATTAAATGCATTTTTTTCAAAATAAAGATAATTTATAGTAACCATATTAAGTTATTAAATGAAAATAAAATTAATGTGTTTTCTCAAGAACAGAAAAAATTGCCAATTTCATAAACATTTATTGAGTGGCTGCTACATGTAAGTTACTATGTCTGGCCTTTGGAAGATATAAAAGTGATAAGACCTGTGGCCACATATAGAACTTGTGAATGTGTCAACAAATGTTTGTGCATTGGAATAGAAATTAAACATAATTTCATGAGAGAGAAAAATATTAGTATGTATAATATACTGCTAAGCAGAATACGATAAAAATCTATGACAGAGGTTAAAAAGGTCGATTTGTGTAAAAATATAATAATACAATTTTAACTGGAGGAATCATGAACAGATTCATAGCAAAAATATAATTACATCATTTCTGTTAGGCCCCCACAGATAAATATGACATGAGAGGAAGAATTTGGGAGTAGAAGAGGCAGAAAAGTATAAAATGAGTTTAAAAACAGGCCAAAAGTACACACTGGCAGAAGGAGGGGAAGGACTTGATAAGGTCTTTCTAAATAGAGCTTTCATTTTAATGGAAAGTCAAATAATAAGCAACTAAAAGCCAACTTTTAATTATGGATGATGCCAACAGTTATGAAGAAAAATACAACTAGCGGGGAAGAGAAAGGCTGGGTGGCTCTTTCGCCCCTGGGAGGTGTTATTTTGGGGCAGGTGGCATCTGAGCACAGGCCTAAATAAAGCGAGACTGTAAGTCATGTAAGGTCTTGGGGAAGAACCTTTCTGGAGGGAAGAACAAGTGCAAAGAACCTGATTTGGAAACAGCTCGGATTTGCAGCCTGGAGGCTGGTGTTCCTGGAAAGAGTAGCAGGTGAATTCGGGGAAACTGGCGCGGTCATGCAGAGGGGGAGCGAGAGAGGCGGACTCGGGAGGAAAGCAAAAGACCAGTTTTCTGTTTGTCCACCTCGTAGGTGCGTGCGAGGCTTTCAAAGGTAGATGTTGGGTAAGATGCTGGGAAACAGGACTCTAGGTTCAACAGAGCTGTTAGGGCTAAAAATACACGTTGGGTATAGAGTAACTGCTGGAAGTTAGGAGCTCAGGAGCCAAACTGCCAGGATTTGCAGTCCTGAGCTACTATGTACCCGCTTCGTAAATTTGGCCAGGACACCGAGCTTCTCCAGTGCTCAGTTTCATCACCTGCAAAGTGAAATTAATTTTGTCCTGAGGATTAAGCAATACACTTATATTACTTATAACAGAGCCCATCACAGCATTACTATTTTTATTATTATTGATAAATGATGATTAAAGCCATGGGATTAGATGAGACTATCAAGTAAATATGGATAGAAAATAAAAGGGCACAGAACCCTGGAAAACTGTCCTATTTCGAAGTCAGGTAAAGATGGGTGAGGCAATTAAAAGTGAAGAAAAGGAGTGCTCGGGGAAACGGGAGGAAAATCGGGGAGTCTGTGTTTTTTTTTGTGAAAGAAAAAGTATGTTTTGAGAAGGAAGATTGGTCATTGACATTTGCTGAGGGTTTGAGTAAAATGAGGAAAGAGGGTTGTTCAAAGGCTTGACTGGGCAGGTTGTGTTCACAGGCGGGAACTCAGTGGGGGGGGGGGAGGAAGAAGGCTGCAGGGGGTGACAGGAGGGGCCTGGAGGCCAGGCCGTCAGGATGGAGCGCAGAGGCCACCCCGGAGTTTGCTCCAAAGGGGGGCGCACGGGTTAGAAGGTCGCTGTAGGGTAACATGGTATCATGTGAGTGGATTCTTTCCTTTTAAGATGTAATAAGCATTTCTGTGGCTGATAGAATTAACTCAATGAACAGCAGAAACAAGGTTTCTCAGGCGGTCACAGCAGATGGGACCCAAAGTGCAAGCGGGAGGGTTGATTTTATATGGAAAAGTGGATAATTTGTGCACCGAGCTTGTAAAGACGGCGGATGAATATAGGTGTTTTTTTGGTAAATTTGATGGTGAGCTGATAGTTTTAAAAATTGCTTGTATTTTTCTCAGTACTATAAGTAATAAGCAAGACCAACAACTGAGGCTTGAAGGGGAAAGACCATTAAAGTTATAGTTTTGAGATAAAGTTGAGGCTCTCCATGTCCCCAGAGCTTCTTAATGTATTTCTAATATATTTTTTTCTGCGATGTTTTGAAGTGTATAGACAGGGAAAACAGGATTAGCAGATATATGCAAATAGGATTCTAAGAAAAATACATGTGTCCTGTACTTCAGTGAGAATGTGGAATAAAAAAGGTGAGAGGAGGCTAGAGATATAATTAAGAAATCATTGCCAATCAAATCCTTGATGTGGATGCAATTACCTATAGAGAATATAAAGAAAAATGAGGAGTGGATAAAAATTCTTAAGCAGTAGCTCTACTTAGAAATTGTTGGGGAAAAACAAAACAGAAGACTGAAACAGAGTGGTCAGTTTAGAGGACAGAACAGGAGAAAGTAGTAAGTGACAAATAAAGACCAAACTTCAAATAAGATTTGTCAGTGTATCTAGTTTCATGTGACCAAGTGAGAGTGTTAAAAGGACATTTGGTTATTAATGGTTTAAGATAAAACCCATATCTCATGAAAAAAGTCATGAAAACTAACAATAAGGGTCATGTAATCTGTACATTTTGTTGAAATTCATAACACATTCAGTAAAAATAACAGAAGTCCAGGAGCTTCTGTTGCCATATAAAGAATTAATAGGTGCCAAGGAAAAGTAACTAATCAATATGTCTAAGGGGTTCTGAGATTTTCAGCAAATGGTCACAAAATGGACATATCAGAAGCAAAATTAAGTGAATGAACAAAAGCATAAAACTTTGTTTGTAGTCATCAAGTAAGTACCACCTTCAAATTTGTTTTTTAGTCAGATAGCCAGGAAGGCAAATTTTACATTATTCTTAAATAAATAAAAAAATGTTTCCTATACGTGAAAATAGGAAACACTGTGTTCTGTACTCCAGGCTTATTACCCTGGAAGAAGTGCACGTCTCCACTTTTCTCCTGATGTAGCTGAAAGGCTCTGCCAACGAGGAAGGGTAAAGGGCCCTGGGTGTTGGTGAGGTGACAGGGTAAAGGAAAGTAGGTTATATACCTCATAAAAAAGGAACTCGTTGAAACTGGATGGTCGTTATTCAGATTTAAAAAGGACACATTATATGTTAGGTTAAACCTACTTAGGTAGTTCAGGAAAACATAAAGTCATGAAATTTTTTTTTAAATGCCAGTAAATTGATAAAGTGCTGATTTTAGCTAGTTCAAACTTATAAATTACTTCCTGAAAAACTTTTATGATAAAAGCTGCATCTTAAAATTAAATTATACATAGTCAGATGAAGCAAAAAAGTCGTATTTTTTTTTTTGGATAGATGTTAAGTGTGTATAAGAAAGCGTGATGGCTTCAAAAATTTATCCCAAAGAATATTGTTAATGGAATGTCATAAGGTTGTTGGAGCTATTATCTTCCATAAAGCCCTAGAGGCACCTCTAACTATTGTGCTGACTTTAAATTTCATGTCCTCAACTAACCCTAGTACAGACTGTATGTGTGATATAAAGTATCTTTTATAAAAACAATTTAGAGTGTATATGGATACATGCCTCCTTGGAGTTGTGTCAAACATTTTAAGGGAGCAGATTTGCAATTTATAAACAGTCAGTAATATGTAATCGTAGCTGGGTTATTTCGGAGTTTATGTAGGAAAGCAAAAAACAGATATATAAATAAATGTAACTCATGCAATTTCCAATGTGAATCAAAAACTTTTTTAAATGATTTCAAAGGAAGGAGTGAGCTTTTGTGATTAAAATCTAATACTTTAAATAATTTCAATCTGTTACGAGATTTTAAACATTCATTTTATTAAGACATACTCGAGTTTTAAGAAAAACTTAGCCAGGTGTCCTTTTTTAAAAATATATGTTTTTGTTGATTTGAGAGAGAAAGGAAGGGAGAGGGAAAGAAAGGGAGAGAGGGGAGAGAGAGAGAGAGAAACATTGATGTGAGAGAGAAACACCAATTGGCTGCCTCCTGCATGGCCCCCACTGGGGGTTGAGTCTGCACCCAGGGCATGTGCCTTGACTGGGAATCAAACTGTCCACCCTTCCGTGCAAGGGACTATGCCCAACCTACTGAGCCACACCAGCCAGGGCTAGCCAGGCGTTCTTTCCCTTTCAATCTTTTGATCTCATCTGCAGAACTTGAGTTGTTGGGTTTTGGAAGGGTCTGGAACAAAAGAGAATGGGAAAGCTTCATCTCCCACCAACTCCAAACGTTATTTCTCTCTTTGAGAGAGAGAGAGAGAGAGAGAGAGAGAGAGAGAGAGAGAGAGAGAGAGAGAAAATAGAAAATGAGCGTTTCTTGAATCTACATATTCACCTTGTCATCCTTACTTAGACACCCTAAAATCGTGAGGCTGTTAACATCTGGCTGTAACTCCCAGACCCTCACTAAAGCGGTTTCTAGTAAGATCACTATGTGTGGTTCTAACTGTTGCTAAAAACAAAGGGCACTTTATGGTGATTATCACACCCAGGGTATCAAAGGAGGCAACTGTTAATCCCTCCTTCTGATAGTGTTTATGTTTCAGTGTTGTTCCTCTCTCCTTGAAAGGCTCCATTCTCCTTCTGTCATATTTATCACACACTCCTGTTATCTCTCTTCTCTACCAACTGTATTATTTTGCCCGTTACTTTCCCTCTGCCCACCCCTTAAATACACTAGATCTCAATGATTGTTTACATGCTGAGCTAACACAGTTATGTCTAAGAACTAGGTCAGCGTCCCATCCACGGTTTCCTTTGATACCCCCTGGGGCCTGTTTTAGATGAGACTGGCTGGCGAATGTCAGAGGGATGGAGGGGGGCGGGTGGGTGGAGGGGGAGAGAGTAACCACAGAATTTATACGCATATATGCACAACCCCAGGACACGGACAATGGTGGGGAGAGGGGCTGGGAGGGGGAGGGGATGGGGTGGAACGGGCCATTGGGGAGAAAAAGGGACATCTGTAATATTTGAAACAAAAATAAAATTAAAATAAATAAATACATAAGTCCTCCCTTGCCGCCGGGCCCCTGTGCTGGCTGTTCACCCCTCTGCTCTGGGCGCCGCGCCCCTCCTGCCCATGGGCCCGAGTGAAACTGCGCTGCCCGGGCTCCCTAGCCCTCCCTGGAGCCTGGGGCCCCGTCTGCCCCAAATCCTCTCGGTTTCGGGGCGCGGGAGGTGTTTCTGCCTGCCTCTCCGCTCACACACAGGGTCATTCTGTCATCTCGTACCTCTTCCTGAGTGAGGCCCGGTGTTCCGATGGAGCAGAGCCAGGCTATGGACCGAGTCCTGTGCGCCAACGGGCACAGTCCCTGTGCCTGGTCAGAAATGACAGCCCTGGGCTCCTCTGCTTTCGTGTTGGCTTGGCAGTCCGCGCGCTGGCTCCCAGGACCCCATAGGCGGCTAGAAGGTGGCATGAGAAGGAAATTTTTGGCTTTGGATCTAAGGAGATTTAAAACATATGTAAACCAAAACTGAACTCTAATTTTCCTATTACCTATCCCATAAGATGCGAATGTTATGAGGATTAAAGAATAAGAGATACAACTGTCGTATTTGCAGATAATGTGATTCTGAACATAGAAAATTCTAATTAACGTGCAAACTTTTACAGTTAATAAGAGAGCTTCGCAGAATCCTGGAAACGAGTTAATTGCATTTCTTTCCGCAGCTAACAATCAAAATTAATACTTTAAAAAGCCATTTACAATAGTTGTCAAATATTAGGTACCTGGAGATAAATGTAATAAAATCTTCACAAGACCTGTGTGTGAAAATAAAATAAATAAACAACAATAACAAAAACAACCATAAATAATTTCATGTCTCACACCAGCTGCACTGACACTGTTTAATTCTCTAAATCTTGCCCAGCACGTTCCTTCGTGTAGGCATCCATACTTAGGCCACTGGCTCTGCCTGAAGCCGTGACTCCTTCCGTGGCCCTCTCCTCCTCTCCTGTAGCTGTCGGCTGAAAGGCCGCTTCTTTCAGGATTCTTCCCTGATTTCTCCTTCTGAAACAGGGAACATCTGTTATATTTGTGCTATCCTGTGCCTGTATTTTTGTTTGTTGTGTCTCTTTTTAAAGAACATACCACAACTCACAGCTCTATATTCACTTATTTACTTAGTTTTGGTTGTGTCTCCCGTTACAACACGGTTTTTGTGAAAAGAGGCTCAGTGCTTTATGCTCTGCTTATGTGCCCAATCCTTAAAATGGTTCCCGAAGTCTGGTAAGCATTCAATAAATATATGTTGAATAAATATATATGAGATTAAAGAGTACTATATCCTGATTGATGAGTGCTTTGCAAACACTCAGACTAATATCACTGTATTTTTCTCATTCAGACATTGTTTCTCCGATCCAGCTTCTTCAGGAACGCAGGATTTGATAACAGCCATGTCCTGTGTATAATACCACAGAATTTCTAGAAAACCACACCCAGGTCCACCACTAATTCTGAACAGATGCTTCATCTAAAACTGGTCTACTTTTTCAAAGTATTCCAATCATCTAACTTGTCTCCATGTCCACAATGTTTGCTTCATTTCACTTTCTAAAACTGCTACCAACTAATTTTTTTGAATGACTAATTTGCCACCTGAATTTGGGGCAAACACCTCCCCTGTCCGCATCCATTCGCATTATTTTGGTATAATAAATTCAGTTCTGCGGACCATGGGCTACAAGGCCTTGCACAGCCTGGCTCCTGCTCGGCAGTTCAGCCTCATCTTCCTGCACTCTTCTTAATAAATCTCCCAACACTCTGAACTATTTGAAGTTCTGGAAAGTGCTGTGTTTTCTATGATCATGTTTTCTCCCGTTACTGGAACCCTTTCCCCTCCTGCTCTCCTTACTGGCAAACCTCCACTTACTTTCCAGAATTTACCTTATAGATCTTTGTGTCCAGAAAGCCTCCTCTGAACCCCTGAGATGGAAACCTATCTACATGTCATTATTTTACAATAGCACTTATTGCATTTTAATTGTCTTTGGTCTGTATCCACCACTACGTTGTAGAAATTGGGTCTTATTGATGGATTCTTAGAGTTTAGCTCAGAGCTCAGCTCACATAGTGGACAATAGACTTTTCCGGAAGGAAGGGAGGGAGGGAGGGAGGGAGGGAGGGAGGGAGGGAGGGAGGGAGGGAGGGAGGGAGGGAGGGAGGGAGGGAGGGAGGGAGGGAGGGAAATGGTAGGAAGGGAAGAAAGAAAGAAAGGATGTTCAGTGCATTAGGCAATGCAATAGGACAGTGGTTGACAAACGCTTCCTGTAAAGGATCAGATAGTATATATTTTAGGGCAATATGATCTCTGTGCCAACTATTCAACTCTGCTGTTGTACCACAAAAATGTATCACATTCTAATAAAGCTGTATTTACAGAAACAGACAGCTAGATGGATTTGGCCCTAGGGCTGTCATTTTCTGGCCACTGCATCCAGGACTTTACTTACATTATTTAATGAATTCTCACAATAACTTTTTGAACAATGAGCCAAAAAAGATTATATAATTTGTCCCCAAACCACAGAACTAATTGTGATGAAGTCTGAGGTCTGCCTAACTCTTCAGAGAAGAGAAAGTGAGAATCAGGATACTATTGACTATCTACTTTGTATCCCTTTATTATAAATTAGAAATCTGTAGATTAATGAAAATCTGCCCAAGGTTCTACAGATGGTGTATAAACTTAGTTCTTGTTAACTAAAGACCTCAAGTTTTTAACTATTGTCACATGATTTTATTAAATTAATATCTCTCATTTCTGAATTTTCCACTCTTTTTAGAGAACTGTTGATGTGAACATACTTTCATAACTTTCAAAAATTTGTTGTTCTTTGTTTTGGTCCTCTTAATACAAAGTACCAGCTAAATTAATGATTTAACTATCACAGGAATGTAGGTAGTCATAAATATTGCTTAACCATTACATTTCTGGGGGAAAACACACATGTTCTCTAGCATTCAGGAGGAGGAATGGGCATAAAGGAAGATAATACTATTTTATATAGGTTCAGAGATGTTATCTGTGATATCAGAAACTTAGAGAAAGGTTTTGAATTTGTTAAATTATTATTTACGTATCTATGGCAATGAATACAAAGAATATGTAAATAGACACTGAATAAGGCTGAATAATATCAAAATAAAATTGCTGCTAAACATATCATTATAAGTCATACTCTATATCTCTTGGTTTCTATCGACATGACATTCTTCAGTTTATAAAAGTGAAGACGTGTTAGAGTTAACAGCTCAGTGGCCCAATGTAAACAACAATTACTATGGGGACGTGTAAGGGGCAGACTGAATGTGAGTCTTAAAAGCCCCTAAACTTTTAAAACTGTTGGGCTGTAATCTCTGCCCTATTCCTACATATCGGGCTTTGGACAATTAATTTAACTATAAATCTTGATTGCCTACTCTGTTTAAGAGGCTGTAGGGTGTGAAGTTAAAATGCTGTTATAATAATGTCAGCTGAATCCACTGATTCCATCATTATTTAGGTATCTTAAAGAGGCTCAATTGTTTATGTTTTTTTTCAATTTGATTTAAGCTAAAGGCCTGGGTATGTTCATCACTGGGGGTTTCAGCTGACTGACGTGTGACAAAAAAATTTATAACCTGTGCTTTTGGAACAAAGCTTCATCAACAGAATTAATAGCTTTTTTTTTTTTTTTTAGTAAAAAATGAGACTGCATATCAACATAGCACTACTGCCTAGTTGGGGGATAGGAGAGGCAGGAGTGGGGATAGAGGCACTATATATTTTTTTGTAACCAATGAAAGGCTGAGTTAAGAGTAAAACAGTGGACAGGAAAAAGAGCAGTGCTAATGCAGACCTATAGCAAGATTATAGGAGAATTAATGGTGTAGAATTAATATTGTATATATATAGATGTATGTACATATGTCCTAATAACTAAATATTTAGGTGTAATAAAATTCCATAATATACTCATATAAGTGAGAGAAGATCTCAATCTCATGTTTCCTGGGTAGTATAGTTTAAAATTTAACTTAGTTCTAAAAGCTTGTTCGTAGTACTGACATTACTAGTAATTGTATGTTTTTCTTTACATGGTTAATTGTGATTAAACACAAGTACCCTAACTGTCCAGTTCTACTGTTAACTCAAGAAAGTTGGACTGGGTAATATAAATATGATTATATGTTTAACCCATGCTAAATGCCTTACGGACTTCACATGCATTATCTCCTTTAATTCTTAAAACAGCTCATCTCACATCGGTACTTTCACTATTATCATTTCATTGTTGAGCAGACTGAGGGTTATGGAGCTGAATTGCCTTGCCTAAGGTCACACTGCTGGTATTGAATCCAGAAATTTCTGACTGCCAAAGCCCATACTCTTAACTAGTAACTGTATCACTTTAAGTGGTTTATTATTTCAGACTTACTGCCACTTTAACAATTTACATATTCCATAGAATTTTCGTGACTGCTATTATAGTTATGTAGATGAAAGCAAAAAAAAAGTTTCTGATCAAAACTGTTAAAGAACAAAATTTAACTGAGAAAATTTGAAGATCTAATTGGCTCTATTAAGCAATTCATGAATCTGGCAGCATCCCATCTAGCAACTGGAAGGGCCTGTTCAAGGGGCTGTATAAAACGGAAGGTTTTTATAGGAAGTGGGTAGGGCAAGGGGGCTATTAGCAAGAGAAAAGACAGGGTTATTTTTAGGTCAGGGCATCTTTTTTGAGGAGAAGGGAATGGCAAGGCTTTTTATTATGCAGATTGCCCCTTCTTTCTCCTGGGGATGGAGAGGGTCCACGTGACAGATTACTTCATGGATGTTGACCAGAAAATACCAGACTGGTTGATTAAGATTATGTTTCTGGTGAAAGCTGGAACTGCAGTTAGGTCCGGCAATAAGTCTAGGTTTGGTATCAGGCTTTGGCACAAGTGATGCCATATTGGGCCTGTGGTTTTCTCTTTAATAAACAATTGAGCAAGCCACTCTTGGCTGATATTAGGGATTAGTGCCAGGTGAGACTTTAGTCACCTGATATTATAGGTGGCTGCAATTAAAATTTGATCTTCTATTTGGCAAAATATTATATAATTTAAATATGCCTGGGAGAAAAAATATTAAAAGGAAACTATTTACCAAGAAAACCCAAATCCTGTTCCTTTTAGTATTCCTCTTTTAGCAAACTCCCACAGTAAACTTAACCATTCCTGCAAAACATGAAACTAAACCCTTTTGAGCAATTTCAAACATTTGCACAAATAAATAGACATAGCAATGTATCACAAAATCTTCCCAATTTACAATGCCTGCAGTACTTCACAACAAGATACTTCTTTAAGAGCCAGTTTATTTCCTCTTTACAATTTTCAACATGCATTTCTCTTCTGTTTAAAAACCAGTAATGTGCAGAGAAAAGTGTCAGCTTAAGCACAGGTTGTAAGGGTCCCAGTTCCCAGTGAACATAAACCGCACTGACACAACTTTGTGTGGGGGAAAAAAATCCTCTGCAAAATTACTTTTGGCATATGTTTAAATATTATTCACAATGGAGAATCTTTTCTATAGAAATGCTTTAAAATAGTATGGCTGCCTGTTACCATGTGAATGCGTCTTTTTAAACATAGCCTTTTATAATCACATATACTCTCTCCTTTTCCATTTCAGTCCAGTCTTGGTAAAAATGAACAAAATACAAAATTCAGTATAATTTTACCATTCACATTAGCAAGGGAACAATGGCAAGTGGCTTTGAACTGTGCTTCCATCTGGCACTTCAGCCACTGTTTAGATTAATAGGTACAATAGGAGCTGAACATTTCTGGGCCAGAGTTTAATGGTGCTCAGCACTGCTCCTTTCTGAAAGAACCATCCACCTGTGGACAAAGCCTCCTGCCTGTTACCATGGCCCCGAATAACGTGACTGATGAGCGTGCGAGTCTGTTTCAAGTGGCAAAAGGAAGAACTTACATTCCAGTTAACCACCCTGTCTCGTCCTGATACGAGCGATGCCAGCTGAGATAATCAATAACCTATCAGGCCGCCGAGAGCCCATTAGCATGGGGTTGACCTGCCCTGCTCGCGGCAGTGCGCTTCAGCGTGGGAAGCGGCCCTTTGGTACAACACACTTCAATAGCTTAAGCTCAATAATAATAACTCTTGTTTAACACGATGTTAGATTGACGCTTATAAATTAGAAGATTGTTTTCATGATCTATGTAATCTACTCTATTAATAAAAATAGAACTGAAGGCTCTTGGCACAATTCATTTCTCACTTCCACTTACAAGTGGGCTCTAAATATAAGGAATTGGCCTTGCCCAATTAATCACAGCACTGAGCAACGTGTCTACCTGAAAAGAATGTAAAACCACTGCTATATGAAAGTTTAGTTTAAACCTTTGGGCTAAATTAAACAGCCTTTCAAATACAAAGATTATTGGCCATTAACAGAAAAATACTATTATGTGGTTGTTGTTTGTTTTTTTTGGTTTGTTTGTCATTCTATTTTAGGAAATTATTTCCGGGGGGGGGGGGTGGAGAAAGGAAATATAACGATTTGCTAAACCATTAGGAGGGGTTTCGAATAGTATTGCTGTCACATGTTGGCATGAACAAAGGAATGGCAAGAAGAAATCAAGTCAGTCTACTAGGAAGTGTTTAAGATCCAGCATTTTTCATTTGCATTCTCTGAGTGACAAAGACAAGGTTTTGCATCTGGAGTCTGTGTACTAACTGCATTTGCTATACTATCTGCTCCTTAAATGCAATTCTGATTGTGCCGCCTTAAGAAAGAACAGTTAAGTGAATGAGCAGGCTGTGATGATATTTCATGTACTGTTCCCACTTTGGGATTGTCGTATTGCATCTGTGGGATTAAATCTTTTAAGGAGTTGTCAAATTTAATTGGCGAATTTGCACAGTTCTGGTTTACTGGATACATCATACCACCAAGATCTCTTTCTTTCATCGCTTTCTGTTAACTCCATGATTTAAATATTGCCATCTGTGAATAAAGCCTACAGAATTAAGCAAACAGCTTTAGTAAATTAAAATCTTAACTGATGCATAATTTGAAGATTTGAACATTGCTTATTTGATGTTTTGTATATATATCTTTCTTTTCTCATGGCAGGTATCATATTTTATACATGTTCAGTATAGTAGAATGTCTTTTAAACACTTCAGGAGGTTTAAAGACTATATTAAAAAAGAGCAAAATCTATAACATCAACAACAGACACATAATGCTTTCAAAAATAAAAGACAAATACTTTAAAGTAATACTTAAAACGAAACCCAACTTTTCTCCCTATGTGCAAAATCTGTATTTTCTGAGACCTAACACTCCATTTCCCATTCTACCTGCTAAATTTACTTTCACTGCCTCACACACCCAGGTTTTTCTGTTCTTCACATTTGTGGCTTCCCTTCAGGCCTGGGCTTAAATTCAGCTTCTACAAAATGTACGGAAAGCCTTCCCATAATCCTAAATTAGCCCCCTCCAGTTATTCTCAATTATCCCCCAAAAGTGTTTTCCCACCAACATTATCAAAAATTATAATCCTATATTTTAAATTGTGCTCCTTTGTATGTTACATGTTCACTCCCAGAATGTGCATTTCATAAGGATAGGATGATGAGTGTTTGTTTGTTTGTGCTGTCAGTATAGATCCAGCATCTAGCAGAGTGCTGGCAAACCGTAATGCAGAGGAAGTGAAGGAGGGTCAGGAGGAAGTATACTAAAGTTATCTAACAATAAAAATAATATTTATAATAGCTAACATTTTCTGAGCTCTTTATGCCAGGCACTGTGTGACGGGATTTGCATGATCTCAGTTAGTTGTTAGAACAATCCTTGAAGGTAGATACTACTATTATCTAAAGTTGGCAGAGGGAGACTTGAGGCTTAGAGAGGTTATGTAACTTATTCAGGGTCACAAAATTAATTATGTTAGTGCCAGGATTTAAACCCTGGCCATCCCACTCCAAAGCCCACATGAAAAAATGTGTTATATGAATGAGCTGGTGTATGAATAAAGGAGGGGAGGAAGGAAGGAAGGAAGGAAAGGAAGGAAGTAAATTATTCCTTTAATCAATTTAGGCCTACCTTTTAAACTATGGGTTCTGAGAATGAGAGGTTGAAAGACATGCCAAATAATGCTTTCAGGTGAAAATAATACGCCTAACATGTATAGCTATCTTTGTTAACAGTGACCATCGTAACACTTCTAAGAATCAACATTGTGAATGAAACACCTAACAATAGAGCAACTATAACTATTTCCCTAAGTCATATGATAGGTGGAACATTTCTGGCCAGAAACAAGTGATGCAATGGCAACAATAACTAATATTGAATGACTCTTTATATGTGTCAGTTTTGCACTAAGAGCCTTACTTCTGCATTAACCCTCCTACAGTCGTAGGGGTTAAGCACAGAATCACAGGCCAGCAGACCTTGAACTCAGAATTCAGACCCACACATTCTGATTCCAGAGTTATAGCCCCTTAGGAAGTTACTCTCTAGAAATCTTGGATCATACCTGTATAAAATTGGAAATCATGGAAATAGGTGGGATTGTGGGAAATTCTTAAGTTTATCAGTAGACATTATACATCGAGTACCACAATGAATTCCTCACAACTTGCAATTTTTTCTATTTGACAAATTCAGCGAGTATATGGCAGAACTGAGCTTAGATCTTAGCTCTATGTGTTTACAAAGTCACAATTTTGTGGAGCTAATTATATAATGTAGTCCTTCCCAGAAGGGAGAAGCAACCATGGCTTGCTATATAGTATTGCAAGTCCCTAGTTGAATCATTGGAATGCTATTTCTGGTATAACTTTAAATAGCTGAAACACCTTGACTTAATCCTTTAAGGATGGTTATTTTCTTTAGATGTGGGATCTATGCAAGTGCAGGAAATGCTATGAAGTGATGGTGATGCTATGCTAGCTAGTACCATCCTCAAGAGCAGGCTCTTCTCTAGGGTTGGTAAATTGCATCGTAAAGGTAAAAAAAAAATGTTTCATCTGAATATGCTGGTTCAAAAATATATATAAACACAGTTATTATTTTAACAACTAACTATTACATTTATTAGTGGTAATAAATGAAATACCATTTGAAAGAAGACTTTTGAAAGATAGGATTTATTAGCACTGACCTGTAAATATGGAGATTCAACTGAAATCTCGTCTATAACTAAAGTCCTTGGAATGGATATATTGTGCCTAAGCTAAAGAGCAATTTTTTATCAAGCAGCTCATGTGATATTCACCACAACATGATTAAATAATTAGATCTTGAGCAATTATTGTTTGAAGATACTTAACGTATTAAAAAATATGTGTCCTTGGCTGAACACATGCAGATTCCTGTCTGGGGACTGCTTTGAAGATTTCTCTCATCATCTTGGACATCCGAGTACCAGCAGTGACACAGTCTGATAGAAGAAGCACCTAAGAAGAATGCCTGTGGACCTCAACAGCAGCATAGGGGTTAGCAGCTGGATCTGCCCAATGAGGCAGAGAGAAGCTGCACCGTTCTGAGATTTCTCCTTCAGGGGTGAGAGAGAAGCAGAGCTTACACCCAACATCCCAGTGCACTGCCCAAGGCAAAAGGGCAGCTGGCTTTTAGTACCAAGCAGGGCTCTGCGGAATTTGGAGAAGGGGAATGATCCTGAGACTTCTCCCCGCAGAAGGGATAGGAAGGAGTGGAACATGCACATCCATCAAATATTAATAATAATAATAATAATAATAATAATAAGAGAGAATCCCAGAACTTCTAGCTAGGCTAATTGGTGACAGCCTTTCCTTGCCAAAGCCAGTCCATGAAGACTGGAAGAGATGACTGCTTCACTGAACGCATAGGAATCAGCCCCGGCCAGTTTGCTCAGTGGTTAGAGCATCTGCCTGCAGACTGAGTAACACATCTCAGTTGTTTGAGTGTCTTAGATAGAAGGTGGTGCACCCTTTAGAGCTCATTTTACATAACTGCGTAGAAATATATGTAGTATTCATTGTCCTATTTCATGTATTTATTCCCAATAACATTTTTCTGAGAATACAACAATATCCAAATTAAAGAATCCCTAAAAATGTTATAATTAGATCCTGATAGGGTTGGATTGCACCTAAATATTATAGCCCCACATAAGTATAACTAAGAGTGTTTTTCATTTTATGCATGTGTGGAAAAACTTCAAATGATAGACAATCTTTAAAAATATTAACTAACATATGTAGTTAAAAGGAGTGTACATTTGGATTTATACTGTGAAATAAATAGTGTAAATCAAAACTAGTATTATATTTTAAACAACAAATGCATCCTTTAAAATGTCATGGATTTCTTTTACATGGCATTTTAGAATATTAGTAATAACTTAGAAGTTACCTACAATCTTATTCATAATATTAATTTTTCACTTTATTTGACCCTGAATCTGCCCAATTATTCAGGCTTTGATTTTTTTTAAGAATGTGACTTTCTTTTATGTTGATGAAATAATCTGAAAATTGTGCAGGGGAAAAAAAAAAAAAAAGCTTATCTGAAATTTGGAAGACCTAACCTACAAAAAAAAATCCATTTTCAAACACCACGTTATCCATGGAGCTTTTTCAAATTCTTTTGAACCAGAGGCAGTATAATTTGATTTTAATCCTTGGCTTTGAAGTCAAACATCGCTTCAGATTAGCACAAAATAAATGGCGGGGGAGCAGTAGAGAAGTGAAAACCCTTTACAGTGTATGACATCTTCTCTGCTGCGTAACCTTCAACCACCACATACAGTAAAGATGCTTAAGTTGTGCCCTGACCTGACCTTAGATTCTCCCAAAGCCCATTTCAATACGAAACAAATAATAAGGATTCTGATTCCTATCAGCAGTTTGGTAAAGTTGGGAGACATCTATTTTGTCACCGCACTTCAAGTTTTCTCATCTATCATAGGAGATTATAATATTGTTTCCCAAATACAATCGGCACATAATAATCCCTCAATTAATGGAAGTGATTGTTAAATTCTTATTTTATATTCCTCCGCCTCCCCCCCAACACTTTCTGGCATTTCTCTCTGTGCCCTAAGCACCCTGAGGCTCTCGGAGAGTTTTGATGCTGCTTGGTATAGTGCTTTTGTTCTCAAATATCAGCATGCACAGCACCAGGAAAGGTGGTTAAAAAACAGCCCCCTAGGTTGCACCCCAACGCTTTCTGACCAGGAGGTCTGTGGTGAGGTCTGAGAGTTTGTGTTTATTTCAGTTTCCTCAGTGATGCTAATGCTGCTGGTCTGGGGCTGTATTTGAGGACTGTTTATGTACGGTAAGAAATTAAATCGACATGGGAGCCAGGTACACTAGGATTAAAATCCTCACTGTAGTATGTGGTAGTATTTTAAAACCTTGTAAGTTGTTTCAGTTCCTTTCGAGTGCCACTCCCCTCACATAGGTAAAGAGAGCAGACATTCAGTATTAAACGCACTTTGCTAAACCAGTAAACTTAGTGAATTACCTGTGCCCTCCCTGGTCCTAAGGTTGGATGGCATGGGACTCCCCAGCAGCCCCCCAGCAGCAGTACCTTTCCAAGGCCCCCTCGCTCCTCTGCCCTCCTCCTGACTATGGATAGCTCAGTAGTTCTGTTTATAACCCCCAATCAGCCCAAATCCCTGCTCCCCTCTAACCATCCTCCAGCCCCAGGAAGGGTCTTGATTTCATTCAGGCTTTTGTTTTTAACTTGGATTAAACTCTCAGCCGGACACTGGCCCAGAATTTGCTGCCTACTCAGAGACTACATTACCCCAGAACTGGGCCAGATACTGTACTTGGTAAATAAAACACCATTTTGAATAGTATATGGTCTAGTGAATTCAAGAGAAAGGTTAAATTCTAAGTAAATAAATCTGCAGATTACCTATACAGTGATATTTGACATGAGAAGAGTCTTCAAAATCCCAGGAAGATGGTCAAGAGAAGTAATGCAATGCAGCTAAGGGCAGACACTTAGAAGGAAAACACATTTCTTTAGAAGGTAGGAGGTTGTATATCTAACTGCTGAGCTGCTAACTGCTGCACTTGTTAGTCACTCAGACAGACTTAAAATCTCCTGTAGAGGTCAGGAAAAATTAACCCTGGCCTCTGGCTAAAATCACCAGTAACTATCGAGACCGTCTCTAATTGACTGTTTGGAGTATAGACGTCGCAATCCTGTTTCTATTCCATCATGTAGGAACGGCCTCCGCTCAGTCAGAGACCTCATAGTTTTAAATTCACCATTTCACTGTATTCACAACTGTACAAGGAAAATGTGTCCTTGCCCAGCTTGCGTGGCTCAGTGGTTGGGCATGTGCCTAGGATCCAGGAGATTACAGTTCGAATCGGGGCAGGACACGTGCCCCAGTTGCCGGCTCCGTCCCCAGCGGGAGGCGTGTGGGGGGAGCAGCTGATCAATGACTCTCTCTCATCATTGATGTTTCTAGCTCTCTCTCCCTCTCCCTTCCTCTCTCTGAAATCAATAACATGTATTTTTTAAAAAAATGTGTCTTCACCCTGTGGGCATTTTTACCTTTTTGTTCTATAAAAATTCTTAACCAAGATATAAAACCTGGAAGTCTGGCTTTATCATGGTTTGTGTCTTAAGGGCCTCTATATTAGCACATATTTACATATGAACAATAATAAATGTCACCGTTTTTCATTACTTCCATTTTCTTCTTTAAAAAAAAAAAAAAGCCCAGTATAATTGTAGCTGTTCATTCAGAAACCTTTGGAGCCAGTGATACCCAGTGAAGTGAGGCAAAGGCCCATGTCTTCAAAGAGCTGGCAGGAAACATATTAATGAATTATTTGTTTCTAAGGTCCAAGTGCCTTAAGGCAGGCTGAGAATCCAGGCCTAAAAGCAATGTACTTTTGAAAAACTAAAAGTGACAGGGCAAAATCTGGACAGCTTTTAACTGCAGAAAACAGGTGCATGCCACCTCCTTCATTTCGCTGACATGCATTCCGTGCTATTCATCAACCCGATTCTTTTCTCCTCTGGCCTAACCTTTCGGTGACAGTAAACATGACTTGACAGAGGGCCCGACACAGAAATTACATGATCTTTAACCTTTTTCTGATTTGTGACAGGTTTGGGACACATCTGGACTAATCCATCAGGGAGGAAAAATACCTCTGGAATTATAATATGACAGTGATCTTCAAGAGCAAACGGCCATGTGTTTGGGTAAACTCCTTTCCAGCTTAAAGCTAAATGAACAGAAAAGTGATTTTCTACCTAAAGAAGCTCATTTAGTTAGAGTAAAAGGGACATTTCCCATCAAATGAAAGGCGATAATAGTTCAGCATGCATTTTTAAAATCATTATGGTACAACAGCCTATCTTGGAAAATAGATGATAAGTTAATTCTCTGGTTTTAATAGTACAGAAAGATATGTGTGTAACTGAGAAAACAAAGAGACTGCAGACATCTGTGGAATTTAGGCATTTACAAAGTTGAGACTATTGATACAAATATATGTTACTATAAATATATTTGTAGGTGAAAATGTCCTTATAAGTGGGAATGTTTTAACTATTCCTGAAAAACACTTGTCCAATAAAAATACAGGACTAAGTACTGATGCAGCTACTCCTTAGTTGTAAAATGAAAGGGGAGATCTATATTTAATTGTAAATATTTACAGGTGTATGGCCTGGGGTAGAAAATAGGTGTTTTCTAATCTTTTTTTTTTTTTAATCAGGCAAATTTGTAGAATCATATTCTGAACTAGAATAAATCTTGGAAATCAAGTTTAGTAGGGAAAACAAAGCATTTAACTTCTATTAAACACCATGCTTGCTTTAATGCTTTTACTCAGGCTGCATGCATGTAACTTTATACATTGAATTACCAAACCCTATTCTCACACAATGAAGCAAAACCTTCCTCTCCCTCATCTCCTCTATTTTGCTTTCCCAGCTGACTAAAAAAAAACAGTCTTCTGTCTTACACCCTGAGATAATTGACATCCCTCCACTTTCTTTATTAGTATAAAGTTGCTACATATATGATTTCAATAGTAATTTTAGTAACACTTTGAATACTGAGTGTAGATCGTATTTGATTGCCACTTAGCAATCTGTCACTCAGTGTATGCCAAAAAAACTACCTTCCTAGTGGGTAGGATCCTTGGTGGAGATACTCTGCTCAGCCTAAAACAAATTTTAGCAACAATTATTTCCTATAGCTGAAATGTATAAGTGCTCTTATTATTGGCTATATTAGAATTAATAAGGATTGCTTTAATTATACTGACAAAATGACCAAATTATTTATGCAAGGTCAGTTAGCAAGTTCCTGCTATGCTCATGGGATACCATCCACCCA
The DNA here is from genome assembly GCF_054644295.1 of Miniopterus natalensis. Taxonomy (NCBI): domain Eukaryota; kingdom Metazoa; phylum Chordata; class Mammalia; order Chiroptera; family Miniopteridae; genus Miniopterus; species Miniopterus natalensis. Next base: position 44,653,650 of record NC_142089.1, read on the forward strand.
ACTATAGGTTGACTTCACTATGTTCTTCAGCTCCTTTCCTTAGATGATTCTAACGATGTATTTTACAAATAAATATTTTGGACTTCAGATTGCACTTCTCAATTTCAAGTGAAGGATTTGTTTTGATTCTGGCATTCACTTAACATTAGACACTTGTAAAATAATATTTAAGCACATGCAGAGATTTCTAAATTAAGGTTGGATTAATGAAAGCCTCTTTTATTCCATTTTTATTTAGAATTAATGTAACATGCATTTGTAAAATAATGTACTTACTACTTTTTTAGTCAAAATGATTTTCTAATTAATTAATTTTTTCTAGTTGTTGGCTTCTAAGATACAGTGAGAAATATTTCTATTTAGCTAAAAATTCAGTATATCAAATCCATAGAATAACAAAAAATAATTATTTGTAAAAATATCCTCGTGAAATATTCTTAAAAATGTGCATGATCTGTGCATAAGAGAGACCCAATGGAAAGCAACTACAATAGCGTTGGGGCATATTTCCAGGAATGAACAAATGTTGGTCATTTACCTAGAATTTATTCTGAGCTGTTTACAGAAAATGTAGCTGATTCTCAGACTCTCATGATTGGTTGTGGTGTGTGGAGTAAGGCCGAAAGGCTGGCTGGGGATTGTGTACTGCCCAGTTCTTTGGTAACAATATCAGCTTCAGGTATGAGAATTTCTGCAGGTTCCTAGTATATCCACATACTTGGAGACTTGAAAACATCTCAGTAAATTTCCTGTGGGTGTGGGCCCTTTCTGCTGGGCTCGTCTTTCTAAACCTGTTGCACGCAGTGTTGGCCCTGATGTGTCTACATGATCTGCTCCAGGACTGCCATCAAACACTCCAAACCATCCCAAATAAACAGACCTCCCTAGTAACACTAGCAACTGTGACAAGTACACATATCTTTAAGAGTGTTCTTTAAACCTAGTTTTCCACAGCAATTCCACTTCTGGGGATATATCTGAAGGAAACAAAATCACTACCTGAAGAGATATTTTACCTTCACATTTCTTTGCAGCATTCCTTACAGTAGCCCAAACATGGAAACAGCGTAATTTCCATTGATGGATGAATGAACAAGTAATATGTTTATAAATATATTTATATTCATAAATTATATATATGTTATATAAGTATATATGTGTATATATATGAATATTACGCATTCATAAAAAAGAAAGAAATTCTGCCATTTATAACAACATGGGTGGACTTTGAAGGCATTATGCTAAGGGAAATGAGTCAGAAAATTGGGTAAAGGTGGTTTCAAGGGTCACACTCTAGTTACAAGATAAATAAGTTCAGGGATATAATGTGTAGCATGATGACTATAGTTTACAATTCTGTATTGTACACTTGGAATTTTCTAATACAGCTCTTAAAAGTTCTCTTCACAAGCAAAAAAAATAATATGGGAGGTGATAAATGTTAATTAAACTGTTTTAAAATATATAAAGTATGCATATAACAAATCATTATGCTATATACTATAAATTTATATAATATTATATTTCATTTATATCTTAACTCAGAAAAAACATACACCTAAGTTCCCCCTTCATAGAAATTCTTGAGCTTTCTATGATGGCACGGAGTAGATATTGGCTGAATAAAAGTGTTAGTGAGTGGGTGAAGGGAGTCGGAGGACAATAGGCCAAACTACAGGTTCCTAATTTAAAATCTTAGGCTTTCTCTTGTGGTTAGTGTGAGGGAAGGGCAGTAATGTGCTTATAAATATTTTAATAAATAGCTGGAAAACCTAAGTTATAATGATCGACTCAGCCATTTGAGCTGATTAAATTCTGTGAGGGGCTCTTTATATAACTGTAAATTAATATGAACGAACATAGGATGTTTGACAACATTAAGAATTTTTTCAGGTATGTAGCATCAACAAACAAAATTAAATCAGTGATTTTCTAAATAATTTTCAAAAGCTTTGAGTACAGCTTAGATTTTTGCCTAATAATAAATAAAAAATGAGATTCTCCTTCTTCAGGTGGGGAAGGGGAATTTCTGAGTTTAAGATTTTAACCCAGTGTAGTAATATATAAAAATGGAAGATAATAGGATCTTGTAGGGGTTAACTTGTTGAGAGTCCCTTAGTGTTTTCTGCTAATAGTAGTCCATATAACAAGAGGAACCAACAAATTTAGGGGGGATCCTAGAACCAACAAATTTAGTGGGGACTCTGGGACCCTAGAATCTGCCATAGATTCCACAAGCTTTGTAGCTACTACTGTAGCACTTAGAAGAGGAGAATATGCTGCATTTGATACACCATCAAAGCACATATACAGGGTGGCACAAAAGGAGGTTTACAGTTGTTCAGATGGAAAATAAGGAAATAATAAATAATAATACAAGAATAAACTGTGTTTTGCATATTCACAACTATAAATCTACTTTGCTCCACCCTGTAATATATGACCAGAATAAGAATGGTAGAAAGGGAAAAGTGTATGTGAAAATTAGGCAATCCTAAAGTTGGAGTTAGTTGACCATTGACCTAACTTAACTTACCCTTACCAAATGTTTTTTCATATTTTTATCTCCCCTAAAAAAATTTTGAGGCCTAGAGATCAATTACATAAATGTAATGCAAACACAGAAAAAAACTGGTACTCAACACCTTCAATACTAGTGATAAAATTGTCCATTACTGATTTTAGAATTCTAGAAAAATTCTAGATTGTGTAATCCCTTAGAAATTAGAGATTTACCTTCTTGGGATATAACATATTCTCAATAATGAACTTGTTGGTAGAATTTTAATTTCTCTTTGAAGGAGTTATAGCTCTTCTGAATTAATATTTTTAATAAATAGATGGAAACAATTTTTGAACTTTGTCTTTTGGGCTTCACAAAAAAGTATCTACACATTGTAAAAGAGGAAAGTCATAGGTAATTTTATAAATTTTAGGTCTTGATTAAGAGAAGTAGAAGAGGGCTTCTGTAAATCATTGATGTATAGTAATAGACCTGGCATGCTGTTGATTTTCCCATGACAAGACAAATAAATATTGACTGCTGAGATCTAGAGGGATAGTGAAAGGAAATAGCTCAAATACACAACAGTAAACTGGATGGTTTTAGGTAGTACTGAGAACAAAATAATATTTAGGTTTGGAACCAGTGGAAAATAGTGTATCACATTTTATTTATAACACTAAGATCTTGCATATATATATATTAGTATTTTTTACATAAATGCAAAAGTATAACAGGTACTAGTACAATTGATAAGGGAAAACTCAGTCTAAAATGGCCAACAGTCTCCCCTCTCTTCCCCTCCTGCACCCCGCCACTTGCCTGCGCCGCCTAACTTGTTAGGTGAGCCCCACAGTCCTCCCGCAGTAGGCGGCAGCATTAGGGTGTATAACTCCTTTCCGATTGTGTTTGGGGCTCAGGCTTTGGAGCTGGACTCCCCTGGGCCCGCCGGGTAGGATAAACCTCCTGAACCCCGAGTGCTGCTTGGTCTTTCCCTAAGGTGAACGTCTCTGGTTCCCCAACACAATGAATGAAAGGGTCCCTTTTTGACAAATTTTCCACAGTAGAACAGTCTGTGGAACAGTTTGCTTTAGGGCTTCAAAGGATATTGAGCAAGATTGGGTAAAGGCTTGGGTGAATTATTTATTACTTAAATAGATCAGTCCATAATATTTTTAAGGTATTTATGGATTTCTTGGCCCAGGGCTATCCTGGGCCTCAAGTAATTCCTCAAGTTGGGATTGAGTTAAGTACACAGGATTGAAAAACACTTTTTTGAAAACTATTAGTGTATGTTGCATGCAAGAGGTGTCAGTTATCTCAGGAAATAGTCCATCTGAAAAATACTTGATTTAATAGTTACATTTAAAAAAATTTTTTAAATCCTCACCGGAAATATGTTTTTTTTTGGTGTTTGTTTTTTATCATTGATTTTAGAGAAAGAGGAAGGGAGAGGAGCAGAGCAAGAAAAACATCAATGTGAGAGAGAAATATTGATCAATTGCCTCCGCTATGCACCCCGCTCAGGGATCGAAACTGCAACCTGGGTATGTGCCCCGGCCAGGATTCAAACCCGTAATGCTTCAGTGAGCAGGACTATGCTCCAACCAACTGAGCCACACTAATTAGGGCTAACAGTTACATTGAAAAGGAACCTCTCAATAACAAATATGTTTGTTTTTACAAAGAAGCAAAGTTGAAGTCCAAGAATGCTGAGAATGATTGTTGTACATTGGATTGGGGGAAGAGTCTGAGGGGTATTTGAAAAATCTACCATTTTAGTAATCTAAAGATTACTAGAGAAGTATACAAAAGTGGTAGGATTTATAGTTGACAGAATAGCCACTCTGCCATTTAGAAAGGTTTGTTTCTGTCTTGTTATTAGAGATGTTTCCCTTTGATGGTTTAACAGAATCATTGGAAATTGGGTGCTATAGTCTCCCTTGGAGCCCCTTCCTAACCCTCAGGGATCTCTAGTTCTTTGCTTTTTTTGTTTGTTTTTTATTAAGATGGCACAGTTCATTTTGCCTTGGCCTTTTTGTCTACAAAACCAACAAATGTCTTATTAAAGGGTGTCTTAAATGTTTAAGATTGTGGCAGTTCTCCATTCATCCACTTATTTTTAAATCCATACCTTTAGTTTGAGGGTTCTTTTTTTTCCCTATTTAAATACTCTTCAATGCATTCTGGCAAAGGCTGAAGTTTATACAATGGATTGAATGGCCAATCTTCCTTTACATATCAGATCAGCCATCTGGTTTCAGGCCATCTACAAAAAAACATTGGAGAGGGTAGTGGAAATGTCAGCATCCCTGGCCAAATGCTGATTGTTACCTAAAGGCACTACTTAATTATCTCTGAGGTGCCCTATGGATTCACTATTTTGCTGTTTGTAAGATTGAACCAAGGTTTATATTACTTTAGTCAGGCCTTAGATATAGCTCTTAAAATAGGTTGTCCTGAACTCATGTACCCTTATCTATTTCATTTCAATAAAGTTTATTTCATTAACCTTCAGATCCTTCTCAGCATCTTGCAATTAGCCTTTTCCAAGACAAGTTTTTTATCTTGTGGCTCCACCAAAAGATTCGCTAATTGATGGAGGTCAGGAAAGCCTCAAGTGTATGTGCCCAAGACAAGTCTAAATATTTTAATAAAACTTTTTTTTTTCCTTTCTGTCTGGGGATATGGGACATCCTTAACAAAGTCACAGAGATGCACATGGTTGGGGTTTAAAGTTCATGTACCGGGAATCTTCTTCAGGGCAGCTTAAATTTTTAACGAAATGTTTCAGGAGAGGGGATGAGAGATTGAGAAGTCATCGGATCACCCCTCTCTGCCACACTTGGGGGGCTAGGCTTCCTTCCTGCTTCCTTTCTTCCTCTGCTCTCCTTGTCACCCCTTACCCTCTTTCAGTTTCAGGCACCGTGTGGTCTGCGGCCCATAGCTCCAAAGCTTCTATTCACGCACCCCACTCTCTCCCGCCTCATTGTCGTTCTCCGGCTCCTACTGCCCACCAAGGGACTGCCGGGAAAGAAAATGTCCAAACCCGCAGGGAATTTCAATAACTATAAAGTTATAGGACTAAATGAAATTTTTATAGATTAGATTCCTTACAAAGTTATTTTGTGTCTCAGGCAATTAAGCCTTTAACAGGTGGATTCTAAAGAAGTGTTAGATATGCACACTACTACTGGATTGTATGTCCTACTCTGCAGTGACAAGTGTCTTTGCTGGATTTTGGTTGAATTTTTACTTCTATTGAAGCCCAACAGTCAAAGATTACCTGGCATGCCCAGAGGAACCTTGGGAGCCTCTCAGAGAGGTGAAGGGAATGGCTTCAATAGGTTTGTGTTAATTGTTCATGTTCTGTTGCAGATACCATTATCTGATTGTCAGCAAGGGTATATTTTCAAATTCTCACTCTAATGCATTTCTTTGAAGTATGCTAAGAGACTATTTATGGGTGAAGACATTGCTTTCTCTATCCTGATTTTTTATTAACATAAGCCCTTTGGGTAGTGTACAATATGAGTTTGTGTAACATCAAATTTAATTTTGCTTTTTAATTCCTTTATTTATTCCAACCATATGCCAGCCACTGTTCAAAAATTTAGACATATAATAGGGTTTAAAACAAACAAACAAAAAGAAAATTTTCTTTTAATGGGGCTTCTAGTCTAGTGTCCTAGTGGAAAGATAGAAAACAACCAATTTTTTGCCCAATTTATTGCATTTGGGCAACAATAAGTGCTACCAAGCCGATAAAGAAGGGTGCGGTGACAGAAGGCTACAGACTGTGGTTTGGTAGTGGTGTGTTATTTTAAAGAATCAACAGATGGTTTCTCTGAAGTGGTGACTTTGAGCAAAGAGATGAGTGAAGGAAAGGAGTGAGCCTTTTGAAGAGCGAAGTGAATCAATTGTGTTGCAAGTGGAGAGGACACATTAAGGGCGAGTGTGGTCAGGGCAGAACCAGATGAAGAGTGTCATGGGAAAGGTCAGGGAGATAAGTGGTAACAAGATCACATGGGGTCGTATATGTAGAATGTGACAAAGAGTTCAAACTTCCTCCTCGGGCGTGGGAGTTTCCGAACAAATGGACATAATGCGATAGTTTTTCTTATAGATTATTCTTGTGGATGTGTATAGAATTGGTAATAGGGGAATACATAAAATTCTGTTGCAATAATCAATGTTAGAGGTGACAGCGACTTGGCCAGGATGATGACAGAGCTGTCAGATGTGCTTGTTGTCCAGGTAGGACTTGTAGCTGGAGTCAGAGGACTTGCCAGTAGATTAGATATAGCGATAATAGTAGAGAATAAAGGATGATCCCTGAGCTTTGGCCAAATAAACTGAGCGCATAGTGAACCCATTTCAGAATGGGGAAAACTAGGAGACAATGGGGAGGTTGGGGAAGGACCAAGAGTTCTGTTTTGGAAATGCTGTGTCTGAAATACTTCTCAGACATCCATGTGTCACTGTCAAATAAGTACACAGGAGGGGGAAGAACTGGGGTGTGCTGGGAGCCATCAGTGCACAGATAGAAATGAAAGCTTTAACAGAGCTGGTCCCTTGGGGATAGGTGTAAATAGGCATAAAAAGAAAATTGAGTTTGGGGGCAGCTCAAAATACAGAATTCACAAAGAGGAAAAGATTCCAGCAAAAGACAGAAAATGAAGCAGACAGTGAGGTAAAAGATAACCCAGAGTACACGCCTTCCCCAAAGCAGCTAAGTCAGTGATTCTGATGGACGAAGTGATCACACAGAGTCACTGTGCTTCTCTGAGCTGCTGGAAGGCACCTTGTAGAGTCTTTCAAAACATGTCTCTGTGTAAGCAGAAGCATTCATGTTATATTACTGACACATACATATATACACACACACACATATATGTACACACACACTCTAATCAGTTTCATTTTAATTTGATGACCCAAAAATAAACTATTTTGTGCTTTCATAGTATTAGAGATTTAGGCAAATAACTAAAGTTGGTTGGTTAAATTAAGGAGCGATGACCGAAATTAGAAAAAGGTCATAAAGTCAGATCTGCTTGAATCTCCCCTATACCATCCTTCCTAACGCCCTAAAGACTATCTCAGTATGCCAGGTGATCTTATAGTATCCATGGGAGCAACTAAAATCAAAGTATACACACTACTAACAAGTTTTCAATTTTCAGAAACTCTTTATTAAAAGCACATGGTTATTTAGGTAAATTCCAGTGCTTTCTTTCTTTAGCTTTGACCTATTAGTCCTAGATTTACCCTTGAAGTAAAACAGAACAATTAAATTCTGGTTCATTTTTTTCAGTTCTTCAAAAATTATGCTCATGTTAAATCTTCTCTAAGCAATATGTGAAATATTTTTAACAACTACAGTAACAAATTTTGGCCAACATCGAATTTGTAAATTTCTCTTTTAAATGAGGTTAATAGAATGGACAATGGAGGTAATTATGAGTAACATCCCCTCTCACATGGTTTGGCAATATACTTTTATTAATGTACCAGTCACACTATTATTATTATTATTATTAGCAATCTGCTGCTGCAGATGTAGTAATAGGTAGGAGAGGTACTTTTTGTTATTATTTTCTTGTTTAATATACATCAGTCAGTATTTTTTGAGCCTCCGCATGACTAAAACTCTTAAGTGTATGTTCCACTCCAAGTAGAGATTACTGAGCACCATATTTGTTCCCATGCTAGACGTGTGCTAACAGCTTTATATGTGTTATCCCTTTCATTTCCACAACTGCAAATTCTTAGTTTTACCATTAACCACAGTGGGCAGTAAAACACAATAGTTAGGAATATATTCTTGGGACTAGTTTGAAATCCTGGACCCAATATTTACTGTATAATTATGAACATGTCAATTACATTTCTGTACCATATTATTTCTTTATCCATCAAATGAAAAGGAAATAAAGGTTAGTACATCTTATATCCCTGGAATCCTATGTTTGTAAGTCAATTTTGCAATTTTTTGTCCTGTAGACTTGTATCTCAGACAATAATTGGCCTTTTGCTGCATTCACTCAAACTCAGGCCCCTGCTTTGGTAAGCCAGTGGTTCTCTTTTGCACTTGCCAGTCCTTAAAGCACTGTTGCTGGATTCCTTTGATGTCCCAGTAAACTTTACTCTTAATTTACCTACATGAACAATTGCCAGTCTATACCCTGTGCCTTATCTGTCCTGATAAAAACAATCATATTAATAAAAATAATGTATGGCTATATACCATCCTTGTGAGAAAGTTTTATCATATCATTTAATTTTCCTAACTCAAGAATTATGTTCTATTATTTTCTTTTTATAGATAAAGCAAATGTGACTTGGGGAGGTTAACTCTTGTCCAAAGTCATTATTAGCAAGTGATAAAACAAGATTGAAATTAATGGGTACATGACCCCCAAGTCTAAAATTTTAACTAATTTATACTGCCTCCATAAAAAGGTATTAAACTTGCCCAAACTTGAACCTTAAACTTCTACGTTAGTAGATTCCTGCCTACCAGGAATCTATAAGAATCTCATGTTGACATATTTGTTGCTTTTGTTGCTCTGGGAATTGTTTTCAGATATTTTTACTCTCATCTTACACTGACAAAGCAACACTCTAAATGTTGGATTAATTCCAGTTTCTGACATGCTCCTCTTTTAAATGAGGTACCCCTTTCTTGCCCTAGTTGAGTAGGTCTGAATAGCTGGGTAACTGGCTTTATACTCTAGCAGAAGAGATCTACTGATTTTATCTCAGAAAGTATTGTGATATTTTATTGTGTACCGCTCACAACCCAAAAATAGAACCAGGAACTTGAAACCTAAGGAATACATGTGGCAAGTAGTTTGTCACTATTAAATGTAGGCTTATTTTCACTGTTCATATTTTTCTTCTATGTCTATATCTTACATAAGCTGAAAGATGCTTTTTCTAACAAAAATGTTTCATGTCAAATTCTCCCAGCACCATTTGGGAAAGTCATTGAATAAACTAATAGTAGGCTTCAGAGCCAAGAGTAATTATGTCACATTGCTCTTCTTTGGCAGGGAGGTATTTTATCCTGTAAATGAGGCACTTTAACATAAGCACACTTTTACACTGTAAAGTGAGGGAGGATTTGATGCAGATGTTTTTCAGGTGAGATAGAAGATCCTATTTTTCCCACTTCTAGATTAATGTAATGAAGTGATCAATCAATCAATCAATTAATCAATCAACTTACAGTTCCTGATAATCACTGTAGCAGATAGTGATTAGAAATAAAAACATACACCTGTAAAATTTAAATCTCTTCTTGATAGCTGAACATTACCTGGCATTTTATATTCAAAAAATACTTTAAAATTATTCATATTAGCTTTTCCTTTAAGCCAAATTTTGAGGAGTTATTTCTCTGATTGCCAATTTTGGAGGAGCAAACTGTTTCAAGAAGGTTAAATAATTTGCCCAAATATGGTTAGAAACTTGATGGTAGAAGATTGTAGCCCATCTATTTTAGCATAGGTCACTGTAACAGGTGTGTTATCTTCATTTCTCATTTTCTCCAGAAGAGAAACTCGAAGACATCATGAAAGTCTATGAAGTTGATTTTACATATTGTGAGGGCCAAGAAAAACTCATTTTATAAATTTATATAATTTTCATATTAATATATATATAGTCACACTTACATGGAAAAAGTGTAAGGGTTTTAGACACATTTCAGCTACAGAAAATTTTTGAACATAGAGTTTAGTTTGAAGTCCATAAATAACCTTCAGGAAAGAATACTAGTTATGACTAACATGTATTGGTAGTTTATAAAGCAGCATTCAGCAGTCAAGCACTTAACTTACTTCACTTGAGTCTTATTAAACACTATGAGAAAAACACTGTTATTAGAAAGGGAAGAAAATGAAGATGGATGCAATTTCCTCAAGGTCTGAGATAAAAAGGGCTGGGAATTGGGTGGGGAGGATCTCGCTACTGTTCTAAACACCAAATGCTTAAGCCCTGTATGACATTGCTTCAGAACCTGCCGTGTTCCAGAAAACATGCTACATGCTGATTCTAAATTTGTTTCTTACACAGTTAGGGAATGCACTTGTGTGTATATGTAATAGTATTATGATGGATATCGCATATAATATCCATCAGAGCTGAGGCCACATTTAGTCAAATGAATCATTTGCCAGGCCAAAAATTTGGCACAACTTCGAACAGATGATAGCAAAATATATATTCAGTATATAGCCTGCATTGAGAGTGAATGCTACACAGGATCAATTGGGGAAGAACTTGGGGCAACATTTGTTCTCTGTATTGCCCTGATCAGTTCTAGCCCCAAATTTGCACCCCCCCCACAAAATGGGGGAAAAAAACACAGAAAAAAAATTCAGTGAATCAGACCTACCATTCTTATAGGTTACTTGAGAGACTTTTACTACGTGTGCATACGATCCGTAGCCTCTCGCCAACCACCCCCACCCAAAGCAGCTTAAGCAAAATTTTCCGTCCTCTTCCTGAGGGGACCTTTTTCCCCAATTCATAGGATGCCAGTGATGCATAGTGTCTTTGTAGATTAACACTTTGGTCAAGGGGCTGCTTGATCCACATGGGTAAGTCTCCTTTGATAGGAGGGACTGAGAAGACTTCCCTAAGATGTCACATGCATCAGTTCAGGTAGCACCAGCTGCTATAACAACAACAAAGTGTATAATGACTTTACATAGCGAAAACTTATTTCTTGAACATATAAAATGTAAATGGTATTTTCTGATCTCGGTGGGTGGCTCACATTCAAATGAAGACCTTTTCTTCTTGTGAACTTGCAATTATCTAAGAGCTCAGATCTTCTAAATCCATCTTACAGATAGGGAAGAAGGGGGGGGGTTGGGGTGGGCACTTATTTCCTCACTCTTAACCACTTTGTGGGAGAGAAATGACACCAATCTGCTTTTATCCCATTATTGTGTATGAATCACAGTGCATCACATAGATTCAAATGGGGCTGGCAAATGTTAAAGCTGGGGGAGCCACCCCCTTCTTAGCAATAAGTCTACACTATGAAACAAGAACAGCACTTAAATATCATCTCTGCCAAAGGATGCAGAGTGGCATGAGATGATTGCGTATTTACCAAGTGAAGAGCAGAGGGCAGGGCATTCTAGGGAGAGGGAACAGCATGCACGAAGACTGTGAAAGCATAATTATGTAATATTGTTATAAAAACGGGAGCTCAGATGAGGCAGTCAGTAATTCCAAATGTGATTCAATCAGGAAATGTTGAGCACTACACATGTGCTCAGCATTTTGGAGAAGGAAGAGATAATGTGGAGTTTAATAAAATGTGGTCCCTGATATAAAGACACTTCTGATTCTTGTGTGAGAGGTTGACAGTCAACCAACTCTTGTTCCCAAGGTTCCTTCTATTTTTGATTTCTAATACATTGTGAGTTACCAGTCAATGTTAATTTCAACATTTTGAATTCTGGGGAAATTCTGAGCTAGCTATTACTTACTTTATTTATTTATCCAAAACTCACTTTTATAGAATGCTTCCAAAGTGCTTCATTCTGTTATTGAGACAAGAGATAAAATGATAAACAAGATAGCATCCCGGCTCTCGTGGAATTCTATACTTGTGGAAGCTTTATGAGTTGAGGATAATTTCTAAACTTACTAACAGCTGGTTTGAGTTTGAAGTAGGCATATTGATAGTATAAATAAATAGACATGGCATCTTATTATATGAGGCCTTTCAAGTGTAGTTTTCATTACTATTTTACTGGTTTCCAGAAGATGATTTTTCAGTGAACAGTGTTATAAAAATAATACATGAAATCAAGATTCACATAGAAGGTTAGTTAAAAGATACATTGTTTCTCTTTGCATAGTACCATGGAATCTAAAATAAATATGAAAAATGAGACTAGAGTAAACTACTAAGTGAACATTTTAAGCTATTTTGGAAGTAGATATTTAATGACTAAGTTAGAGATGGGCTAGAAATTCCATTGAGATAATTAATCTGATGCATTTGATTGTTAGATTAAATCTTAATGTTCACATAAGTATAGTTCAATATAACTTTAAAGGCAACTTTTTCAGCCAACACCTGATTTATTTTCTTTGATCCCAGTAGCTGAAATCTGAATTAGAATTCATCTTTCCATTTAAATGCAGATTCAGACTTTCTACTTGGTGGGGGAGGAGAGTCATTTCTTCTGACTAAAATACTAATACATAGGGAAGTTTCATTTACATGAATATCTCTTCCCAGCACAGGAGTCTTTTCTTGTGATATCTAGGATATTTATTGCAATAATTTTATAACCTTCGTGTATTTGCTTCATCATTTTATGCTACAATTTCATGTGCAAAATAATGGAGATAAATACAAATTAAACTTTCAGTGGCATTGGAGAGGTGTGTGGGAATTTAAAAATGGAAGTGGTGAATTAAGCGGCACTGAGTGGCCAAATCAAAATTGAGATAGAAAATACTGAAAAGTGAGGAACATTAGTATATTGATAGAGATATAATATGTAGAGCCATTTTATGCCTTATTTATTTATTTATTTATTTATTTTTTACTCTTTGAAAATTGAGTACTGATAAGAGTATTTTAAAATAGAGAGCCTTGGGTTATGTAAGCTAGCTCATCAAATGCACACCTGAAAAACTGCTACACTTATCTCCAATGTGGAGATTTATAACACAGAGAAAATCAAAGAGAAGAGATAAATCATTGTAAAAGGGTTATATTAGCATATTATTAAATGATTTCTTATAGTCTTCAATAATAGCTAAAGAAATAGTCCCATTTTAGCTAAAATGCATGACCATTTTTGCCAGTTCAAATGCTATGAGGATCTTAGTCCAAATATGCAGATATGCAATAGCCATATTTTTTAGGATATCTACATGCGAACTAAATTTAAAGTTAGAAAACAATATTTGTCTCAGATGTTTAATAGAAAACTTTGCAAAGATATTTTTATAATGTATCTTCTCCCTCAGAAGAAATGCCATCTGGCAAAGTATTATTTATGGCAGTGGTACAGTTCGTCATTATCAAAGCTTGAACATTTTCATGCATTTATTAAACAATAACAACAAAAATTGAATACATCTTATATACTAGGTGCTGCAGACTTAGAGGTTAAACACTCAGTCAGTGAAACATGTATTGTGCAACCTAAGTAAAAAGCAACCTTTCAGTATTTTATAAGATTTAAATTGAAACATAAAATCTGACACAGTCTAACCTTGCTTTTCCTAAAACCATCTTCATCTGTTTTTTGTGATTTCTCTGGAAGCTCCTCCTAAGTTTCCCTAGTGATGCTGGGTTTTTTATTTTTATTTTACTTTATTTTGGTAGTATTTCATATCATTCTGAGCAATACGCTCTTGTTACACTATACTTTCCTCGAGTGATATTATCCGGGTTCACCCCTTCATCCATCATCTCTCTCAGGGATTATCAAACTTGACTGTATAAGAATCATCTGGGTGCTTGTGATAAAGTAGAATGTGCTAGGTTTGGCTGGGGCACAGGATTTTTAACATGAACCCATGGTGATTTTGATACAGGTCATCTGGAACTACACTTTGAGGAACATTTATCTGCACACTAAAAATACCCCAATTTATGGCTGAAGCCCAGATCTCTCATCTGGGTTTCACTGACATATAATCAACTACCTACTAGAAATTTCCCCTTGGTTGTTGTAAATCTTCCTCATACCCTACAAACTTTCCCGCATCACAATTACACTGCCTCAGCATATTTTTCCTACTGCATTCCCTGGCTTAGGGCATTCAACCTTAATATTCCCATATGACAAATTAAAGATGTAGGTGTTATCCCTAACCCTTCACTCCCCCTTTGCCCCCTCATATGATCAATTACAAATTCCTGTGGATAACTCTTAAATGGATCCTGTGTGTGCTCCCTTCTTTCTTTATTGCTTCCTCTACTCTTACATTACTGCTACCTCTCCTGTTTACACAATCATCATTTCTCATGGATATTATCTATAGACTCCAAAATTTTCTCTGACCCTCCCAAATTAAACTTATAATACACGTTGTAAAACAAGTGAAATTTCAAGAAAACAAATCAGAAAAAAGTTAAATGTGAATAAATGAAAATGCCCTTCCCATCGTTATTAGTCTAGACATAAAGCGCCCTATCTTAACTGGCCAACCTCCCCTCCCCTCTCCCCCTCTCCTTGCACTCCTGCTGTACTTACTATAGTCCTCCAAATGCACTCTACTCTTTTTCACCTTCTCGTCTGTGCACGTGCTGTTTCCTTTACCTACAATTCTCATTCATTACTTGGCTAATTTCTTCTCCATTTAGATGGCACACACCTCCTTTTTGGTGAAAATGGATCCAAGCTATTCAGGAAGTTTAGCTTGGATCCATTTTCCACCTGTGCTAGAATTGCCTGCGTTAGCCTATTTTGTATTTCTCCCATATATTATTAGGGGCATACTTATACTAAAAAAAATTATCCATTGCTTATCTGAAATTAAAACTTAACTGGGAAGCTTATATTATGCCTGCAACCCTATTATGTACCCACATAATTTATTACATTACAATTGCTGTTTTCTTTCTTTGCTAGCTATTCACTTGTATCTTTTCATAAACTGTAAATTCCTCCTGGCAGGAACCATGTCCCCATTTTTTTCTACATTGTGTCACTACACTTTTAAGATAGTGTCTGGTAGTTTAAAAATATTTGATGAAATCATGCACCCAGTATTCAAACCTTACTGCTCTGTTTTTCACTATGCCATATTGCTTCTAACTCAAAACAACAGAAAGTTTACATTTAGTAAATTAATAGTCTAAATATAAAAAAATGCTGTTTAATTCTTAACAGAGGCTAGAATGTCATACCGTATAACTATGAATAATTATAGTTTTGGGTTTAATTTACCCTTGTACCACAATATAATACAGAGAATCATTCTACGAGCCCAAAGCTCCATAGCCCAGTTTTCTGAAAGACACAGAAAAACATTAAATAATGATGTAGACTGCCATTCTTAGAGTTTATTCCAATGAGAAAGTAGATTTTTTAATGATAAAGCATTAGAAGGGAACTAAGTAGATTTTTTTCCATTTGTACTCAACAAAAGAAAAATCCATAATTTTCAATTTTCATAACCTTAAAAAATGTTCTTTGAAAATAGAGCCATTTAAACACTTTTCTGAGACTAGATCTAGACTAGTCTGTGTATCGTGACTGAAAACAATGATCTGGATATTCTGAGTGAGTCTGAAAATAGAAAATACCAATATCAATTATAGGTCCATTAAAACAGAGCTTTTCATAATTGACTGTAGCAGCAATTGATCTTCAAATGTCAGAAGATGCCATGGGGCTCCTAGAATTGATGATGGATAGCAATTTTAGCAGAATTAGGCAGAGATTTCACAAAGCAGAAACAGCATCTGTTACATGATAAAGAGTTATTGGTGTATGAAAATAGCTGAAAAACAATATTTTGGGACTAGTTGGGAAAATGTGCATTTCCCCCCTCCAGTGGTATTTGAAAGTAGAGAAATAAGGAATCAAGAAATAGCAGAAAATGTTAAATGGTTTTCATTCCTTGAACACACACTCACTGAGGACCGGCCGTGCGCCTGCCATCAATGTTCTCGCTTTGAGTGGCATGTAGGTAAGTGGCCACAAGAACCAAGTAGCCACCCTGTGACTGAGAAATGCCCGCTCTCCTCTTCATGACTTGGAACTCCTGGGTCTGAGGGCACTGATGGGCACCGAGTTCTGTTTTGTGTTCAGTGCTTTCGTAAACAAAGCCAATTCGTTTACCTCCACCCCCGAATGTGTGGTGACAGTTCACTGCAGACCCAGCCCTGTGCCCTCACCACGCCAGCCTCGCCTGTGCCCTGTCCTCTCAAGTGTCCTCTTCATCTGGCCCCTTGTCGGTCCCACCGCTGTCCTTTCTGTGGAGACCGATTTTCATTTATTTGTTTTTTTTCTCTAATTTTTTATCTCCTATATTATGTCAGTCAGACAAGTAATTTGTCCTGCTTGAGAACAATCGCACCTTCCAAATTGTCTTATCCCCTTTGTGAACGGACGTGAAAGTCAAAATAACAGTGGCAGCTGAAGTCTTATTCTTTTGAAAGTCATGGCATTTGCCTTAGCTGCCCGCTGCTCCCTCCTTTTTGCTGTTTTATCTTGGCCTCTTACTCATTCTTTTCATTAACTGAAAAAGTTAATTTATAAATTATAGCCTTTAAATCCTTATTCCTGTTTCCATTCTCATGACTTTAGTATTTAGGTAAGTGACACATCCATGTTTTTACTTTTTTTTTTTTTAATTTTTCAAAATATTACAGATGTCCCTTTTTCTCCCCAGTAATCCGTTCCACCCCGTCCCACCCGTCCCCAGTCCCTCTCCCCACCATTGTCCGTGTCCTTGGGTTGTGCATATCTGCATATAAATTCTTCGGTTACTCTCTCCCCCTCCACCCATCCGCCCTCCTCCCTCCCTCTGACATTCCTCAGTCTGATCCATGCTTCCATGTCATTGAATCATAGTATTCCATGGTGACATTTACACCATGGAATGCTACGCAGCTGTAAAGAAGAATCTCCTACCCTTTGGGACAGTATGGATGGGCCTGGAGAATGTTATGCTAAGCAAAATAAGCCAGGCAGAGAAAGATAAACATCACGATCTCGCTTACATGTGGAATCTAAAGTTTTTACATTCTTGATTCCTTTACTTTACCTCCAGCGAATGTTGTTTTTTTAACTTCATTTCAGTTTTTCACTTCCTTGATATAAGCTATGCTCTAACCTCACCATTAGCAGAAGCTGTGCCACTTCTGAATTCTCTATTTTAAATATTTCCCTCTCCTACCACATTTTTTTATTCACTTGACTCACCTGTTTAATTACCTTTAACAACACAATTCTTTGGTTATGGTGACCTTGCCAATATATTAATCACAACTGTTTCTCACTTTGTACCAGCCCCTTCTCTCTTGACACCTATATCCCAGTCATTATAACCAACTCACTTTAAGTACCTTGAACTTACTTGCCTCCCTCTCTGTCTCACTAGGCAATTTCCCAGTCTTGGATGACTCATGCACCTGGAAAATTATATCATCTTGGGAAAAAAATCACATGATTAAAATAAAAGATCCTGACTGGTATCACTTTAAGTTTAGCAAAATCATTGTGAAGTGGACTAGCATTCTTCCATATTTTGTTCATTGAGTCAACTGATATGCATTGGTAACCTTCTCTGTACTGGGAGATAGCTGTTCTAGTTCTTAGAGTTAAAAGTAAAAAATTCAAAGCAGATCTTGCTTTATGTGGCTTATATTCCATCAAAGTCTAGAAAGACAGATAAAAGCTGAATAAAGAAATAAGCATTTAGGAAATAGAAGATACTACTAAAGGTTTATTTGTTCACTGAACAAATGGACACTGAGCACTTACTGTCTATTGGGGATAACATTGCAGAAATAATAAAACAGGACCATGGTATTGATAGCCTGGGGGTGGTAGAAGAATATTTTTTAGGGGGAAAGATTAATCTTCCAAAGCCCTGAATTGGAGAAAACTATGTCCTATCCAAAGACTGGAAGAAAATACAGGAGGAAAATCAGTGTGGCTGAAGCTTTCTGGTCTTGGGAAAGATTGAAGTTAGCTGAAGTTGGAAAGGTAGAAAAGGTCCATGGTGTGATATTGTCAGCCAGCCATGCCCATTTTCCCTTTTTTGATGAATGCGGGGAAGAAATACCAACTCTCCTTCCTTAAACATCTGCGACCTTCTTATTTCATTCTAAGCTAATGCCTTCACTTTATACATCACTTAGAAAATAGAAACCATCAAATACAAAGTACCCCCCTCAACCTACTACCTATAAACCTACCACATGTTTCCCTTCTATCCTGTTATAGTGGATGTTGTGTCCTATCTTCATTTGTAGTATTGACCTAACACTCCCACACTTTCTTTTACAGTCCTTTCTGTTCCTCAATGATATCTAATGTCATTGAAATCTCAGTCTCCATCATTTCAGTCAGCATTAAAACATAGGCTAATTAATGTCTCCCAATTCAAGACAAATCCTCCTTTAATGCCCTCCCTCATCTCTCTCTAAATAGATCTCTCCACCTAAGCTCTCAACCCACCACATCACCAAATATATTGGCCTCAGA
The DNA here is from genome assembly GCF_054644295.1 of Miniopterus natalensis. Lineage (NCBI taxonomy): Eukaryota > Metazoa > Chordata > Mammalia > Chiroptera > Miniopteridae > Miniopterus > Miniopterus natalensis. The sequence continues at coordinate 44,672,370 of NC_142089.1, forward strand.
ATTATCAACAGCCTTCTCCATGTTTCAATTTCAAAGGACTTTCCATCATCTCCATATTGCTTAACCTCTCAGCAGCATTCCACAGAGGTGAACACTAACTACATAGTAAAATAACAAATAGACAATTTGTCTCCCTCAGCGTTCACAAATACACTCCTACCCCCACCTCCCACCCCTTTCCGTGGTCAGTGAGGCCCTGTGTTGAAAAGTAAAAGATCCTAATCATAGTATAGAATACATTTATATCTTAATCAAAAACATCATTGGCATCCCACTTTCTACAATACAATAAGTGTATGGATGTTAGTGTGTGTATAAATTTGTCTTCTAAGATTTTTTTTTTTTTTATATATCTTTATTGATTTCAGAGAGAGGAAGAGAGAGATAGAAACATCAGTGATGAGAGAGTCATGGATCGGCTGCCTCCTGCACGCCCCCGACTGGGGATCGAGCCTGCAACCCGGGCATGTGCCCTGACCGGGAATCCAACCCCGATCGCCTGGATCCCAGGTTGACGCTCAACTGCTGAGCCACGGCCGGCCAGGCTAAGGTGTTTTAAGAAAAAACATATTCATATACATAAGATAATATAAATACCATACTATGCAGTAGTGACTGATTTAATTATAATTTATGTGTGCCCTTATGATCTTAATCTCTCAGTGTTATATGCAGAAATGTCCCTTACACAATTTGATGAATTAAATTCCCCTTCCCCAACCCCCTTTTGCTGCTCAGAAGGGGTCTTCTGTGGCATTCAAATTTGAACTGGGTTTTACACAGCAATTCAACTCTAGAAGCCAAGAAAAGAAACAAAAAGTGGAAAATAATTGACACATATTTTAAAGCAAGGATTTCTTATGTTCTTGACACTTTAAATGACTACATTTTTCCCCAGAATATCTAAAATGCAAAGTAGATCATTTCTTTCAACATTTTGTTTCAGATAAAATAAATTTTCAAAGAAATCTCAGTATGTTTGTTTTTAATGACTCTTTCTCCAGCAACTAATGCTATTCTTGTAGCCCAAAGCAGGCTTTTAAAAAGTATAGTGCAGTAATTGCTTTATTCTGACAGGAACTTCCATGTGCTGAAGATGTGAACATAATTCTTTGATTGGCCTATTCAGATGTAAACATACCCAGTGGGTAAATGAGTTCAGATTATTAATCATTTTCTGAATAGTTATATATTTGTGGACTTGTTAATGAGATTTTGCAGTTTTTCTTCTCACACGTGTCAAAGATAACTGGTCAACATGAGGACTTGTTTGAAAGGTTTGATAATACTGGATTTCTGTTTTCTCCACTGGCAACTCTGGGCAGCAGGGTTCTTTGCTAAATTTCTGTACTATGTCAGTTCCTCGAGGCCACTGACAGCTATGTGGTGTTCAGAGTTTCCTTGGCTTTGCATGATAGACGGCTCGGGTCCTGAGGCATCAGAATCAAGCTCATGTTTACATCTAAACGGCTTCCTTCATTAAGCTCTAACTTTGATTTTCAATATATTAAATTTGTATGTTGTTCAAAGAAATAAAATGATCTCAAGCATTTATTTAATTGGCTTTGTTTGTACAATCATTAAATTAAGATTGTCATTGAGTATTACTTCATCTGGAATGATCCTTTTAAAGCTGTCATTTACAAGTAATTTCAAAAGAATAGCCTAATTTCGAAGCTAATATTAGTGACTATAAGTTTTTTTCTTGCTGTGTGATACAGTGGAACCAAACCAAATAACTTCATTTGAAAGTGTTGTCAAAGTAAATATATCTAATGTATAAACTCTAGATAGTTTTTAAGAGATTGAAATTAAATTTTTAGAGTTGATATCTTCTCAAGTATATACTATAACACAAGGTAATGGCTAATAAAGTATTGTTAGTTTAAGGTACTTCAAAACTTTTACACTGCACACATAAGGGTCATTTGAACTGAGCACTTTTTCTATTTATAAGTAAATGATAATTCTAAACTTCTTGAAAGAATTATCTTCAAGTAGATTTACAATTAAAATAGTTTCTTATATATTTTAATGTACTATGTAGATATTTTGTCAAAGACAATGCAAAGATAAATTTGGCAATGAATTCTAAAAATGTTACAAAATTTAAATTTCTAAACTTTAGTGTATAGTGGAACATCTCTATAGAGAACACATCTATCATAAAATGGAAATAGATTTCTTCGTAAAGATGTGACAGCATGGTCATGTTTAAAAGCCTATTTAAAGGGAAACTATTTCAGATGAAAGAGAACATAACATAGATTCACCTCCCATTATCATATGATCTGACCTTCAATGTCTTTCCAAACCTGAGATAAAATGACATTCTCCAGACATGCAGGGGGAAAAAAACATGGCTTGCATCTACTCTGCCAATTCATATTCTGTACCCTGTCAGAAATAGTCAATTCAGAATTATCAAGGACTCATTTTAATCTTGATTTCAACTTCTTTGCCAGAAGCATTTTGCCAGAGAAAACAAAAGTAGCCAAGTTTTCTGCTCTGACCTGCAACTTGCATCTCTTTCTCCTTACGTCCGGATTAAGGACAAAATCTGAAAGACCGTGGCGTTCCTTTCAGCCTCTTCATCATTTCATGCTCCCAACACTCTCTGGAAATGAAAAAGGGGAGTGGAGTCGCTAATTTCATCCAGGACTTTGATAATGTCCGTGGTTAAAAGTACTTTGCAAATGTCAGTTTTCTGTTTCCAAAGCAGCCCCTCATTCTGTGCCTGCGACAAAACATTGAAAATAGCAGGTGCCTTTTATATATCTGATTTTGCATTAAAGATCTAATTTTCTGATTTTTGCTCTAAGAATTTTATGCAACATGCCATTTGGAAAGGCCAATATCTTGGTTCACTTGTCAATGGTAATCGGTGTTTAATGAAGCACAGTGTAGCTATGTTGATATTTTTATGGTGGCACTGGATCATTTTTTCATTGGAAGGCCCACAGATGGCCTTTTTTAATCTGGAAAATATCTGGCTAAATACATTCTATTTTGGGTGTACGGTTGTTCACTATGCTTTAGAAACCTCTGCATTCTTTGATTTTTGCCATGGAAGCTTTTAGTGTGAAATGTTTACATTTACTTCTTAGGTTTCTTGAAAACCCTGCCCAATCTGCATCCCAGCCTTACCTTTCCAACTTCATTTCACTGTTCCCCTTCAGATGTTTTCTGATTTAGCTAAACTGGATTGATTATCACTCTATATGAAAATTCTTCACTGTTTTTCATTCCTGGGCTCCCTTTATTGGAACGTTGCTCACCTCCTACAGCCCACCCTAACCCTTCTCTCGGGCAGTGTTGCCAGCTATTAAGCACTCCCTGTGCAATTCTTCAGCTCCATTAATGCTTCACTGACTTCTTTTGCAGATGTTTTTTCCTTCTTTGAACTCTGCAAGTATTGCTTTATCTCTTGGAATAATTTTCTGTTCACGAGCTGCAGACTCCTTGTTACCTTTCTCCTTTCAGCATACTTACTCAAGTACTCTCACTACAGCTATTCCGAAATGTAATCACCACGTCCTTCCTTTTCCCGACCCTTCTACTTTGTCTCAATCTTTTCAACTCTCCTTTCTGTTCATTAGTTTGACTCTCATGGCATCCTTTATATTATTTATACCCCCTAGGGGATTTTCATCTTTATTTTAAACCCAACCATGGATGAATAAACAATACCTCTTTCCTGTGCTCATCTTCTACTCTACGGAAAAAATGTTAGAAGCCACCAGAGGAAATCTCTCTGATCTGCATATACATGCAGCCCGTCCTACTAGTAAAGTTCTGAACACTTCTGCCTGAAGAAAATCTCCCCACCTGTGTGAGGGGCCCATCGACTCCTATGTACATCGGCACTTAAGCCTTCTCTGACAGGCCAGCCCTTTCTTTCACTGATAGATTCAATTTCTCCTTCTCGTTGTTGCAGAGATCCTACGATCTTACAGAGAGTGAAATTTCTTTAATTAAACAAATAAAAATGTAAGCCCAAACGATATTGTCCCCTTCATTCCCCTCCAATTACAGGCTCATATCTCTTCTCACTTTTATAGCCAGACAGCTAGATAGTGACCTACAATTAAGGTTTAATCATTATGATTCCATGAAATATGTTCACATTGATAAAGATGATGGATGTTTCTAAAATACTTCTTGTTTTATGTCTTTGTGGCCTTTGATGCAATTAACCACTGTTTTCATAATGGCTTTTTCCTAACTCTCTGGCTACTCTTTCCTTTTCTCTTTTGGAGTCTTGTCCACCTCTCCTCTACATAGCCAATAGATTTAGAGTTCCTCAAACTCAGTCCAAAACCTTCTCCATGCTCACTTGGTATTCTCTTACTAGGTAATAACAACCACACTCAGGGATTTAATCACCACCAATTCATCTCTACTTCCATTCACCGCTGAGCTAGATCTACTACTCTGAGTCTTATCCACTCTTTTTTCCACATGGTAGCTAGAAAGTTATCCTTAAAATAAAAATTTGGTATCATCTTTGAGGCCCTCTCCCCCAAATTCTCCCATTCATGCTTAATATTTTTCAGTATTTTCCCACCTGAAGCTCTCTTCATTTCAATCACCAGCCTCTTTTTGATTCATAGTGATCTTCTGTCATCATGATTTCTCCTAATTATAAGACAGTTACACATTCTGTTTCTTGTCCTTAGATTCTCTCCCTCATTTCTTTAACTTAAGTCTAACTCAAGGACTTCGGTGGTTAGCTTCAGATGTCAGCTAAAGTATAACTTCCTCCTGAAAAATTTGAAAACGTTTATTTGCAAAGATATATGTACTCCTATGTCCATGGCAGCATTATTCATGATGGCCAAGACATGAAAACCACTGAAGTGTCCTTTGGTAGATGGTTGGATAAAGAAGCTTTGGTACATATATACAGTGGGATACTACTCAGCCGTAAGAAAAGATAAAATGCTGCCATTTGTGACAACATGGATGGATCTTGAGAATATCATGCAAAGTGAAATAAGTCAGACAGAAAAGGTCAAGAACTATATGATTTCATTCATATGTGGGATATAAAACTGAAAGCAAACAAATTAACGAGAAAGACCACCAAATAAACAAAAACTCATAGGCACAGACAATAGTGTGGTGGTTACCGGTGAGAAAGTTGGGGGAGGAGAAGCAGTCAAGGGTAAAAGGGGTCAAATATATGGTGACGGAAGGGTATTTGACTTTGGGTGATAGACACAGAATGCAATATATAGATAATGTTTTATAGAATTGTATATACACATGTAATTTTATTAACTGTGATGTCACTCCAATAAATTTAATTGAAAAAATACTCAAAAGTAGAAAAAAAGTAAAGGACAACTTCTTCAAAGAAGATTGCCCTGACCTTTCTTAGGAGAATAACCCCTCATACACAAGTGGCACATCTTTCTTTTTTATCACTTAGCAGAGTTGCCTATTTATTTTTTTGTATTGAAATCATTTGATTAATATTTTCTTCTATCCCAAGTGCAGTTTCAAGATTTTTCTTTTTTGCAAATATAAATCCCCATTTCCTAGAACACATCCTAATGCAAATAGTAGCTCAATAAATGTTTGGTGAATGAATGAAAGACTAGATGATGAGTTCCTCCTTCAGTCTATGTCACTCATCACAACATAGGGCCTTACCCATAGTAAGAGTTCTGCAGATAGTTGTTAAATTATATTAAGTAATTCATATATACATATATATCACTTATGACTGAATTGTATTTGAAGAAAAACAAAAATAGAGTAGAACCTGTAACTTAGAATGGTATATTTGTATTTATTCACCTTTGTTCATGATTATTTTCATATTGTTTTGTGTGACATTTGAACAAGAGTTATGACAATTGGCTTTCTTTTGGATTAAGGAATATAAAATATTGTTCTTCGACTCATTTATTAGAGCCTCTGATTAAAGTTAGCTGTAGCAGGCTTTGTTTAAATTGAAATGTCATTCTGTTGTCCCTTCCACACTGACCTGAACTGACTAATCATTTTACATTATTTTAAACCCTAAATTTTTGGAATAGAAAATCTAGTACTGTCACACCTTTGGAGTTTGGCTTTGATAAATAATTTTTTCCTTCTCTCCAGGGAAAAAAAGTGGTTATAAAAACTCAATATAACATTATTCATTTTCCCAGCTTACCCCACATCTTGTTTTTGAAAGCAGCAGGCATAAAACAGTGACAAAAAAGTTATTTATTAAGGATGATTTATTTTAGCACATTTTAAAGTAATCATTAATTTGTGACCTTTCATTAACAGAGAAGCAGAAACCACAAGCAATAACCACTAATCACTAATTAAAGTCACTGATGGGAGAAATTTGAAAGAAAAGGTGTTTACGTTTGCTTTGGAAGAAAATTCAGAAGTATGGCAGGGCTCTGGTTGAGGTCACAAATTTTACCTACTTTAGTCTATCTGATATCTAAAGAGTACACCTTAATCAGCACTACTAATTAAAATTTTTAAATATAACATTGCCTATTTTTAAAAACAAAAATGAGAATCAATTTCACTAATTAAAAAGGAACTTATTATCACAGGATGGGGTTCCAGGAAATACTAAAAAAAATTGCCAGGTTGATTTTATAATAAATATTTTAATGAAAACATCACTGAAATTATATTAAACAATTAAAAGTGAATGATGAGCGAAGAACACTTTACTCCTCACATAATTATAAGATAACACTATTCTCCTGGCTGGTCTTGCTGCCTCTGGTCTGGCTGTATCAAAACTCTGTTCTTTTCTGCAGCCAGAGTGGTCTTTTTTTTTTTTTTTTGGTTCTTTGATTTTCCCCTAAAATTCAGAATTAAGCCTAATGTCTTCAATTAAAAAAACTCTAGCCCCTCATGATCTGGGTAGACCTGTTTATCATTTGAACTTTAGTTAAAGCCATTTACAGAAACACACACACAACCTCTCTCTCCACAGATAGGCAATGGCATACAACTTCCCAAATTCTTCCTGTGTTTTTGTTTTCTTTCTCTGGTCATTCACATATTCTGTTTATACTCCATGGTAAAACCTTTCCCTTTCTTCACCTTATTCCTGCTTATTTTCCAAATTAAACTGAATATTATTCAGTTCAAAATCACCTCCTCCAAGATACTGATTCCTGTGCCCCAGTTTCTTTTAGAACCCAGAGCACTTGGCAATAAGTCTCAGTAACACACTTTATATCTGTAAGCATCAATTTACTTGTCTGCCTTGGGGCAAAACTGATATACTTTGAGGATTAAATCTTCTTTAAATTAGTATCTGCTGGCCTCTGGCATACAGCATTCATTTGCCAAGTATTTATGGATCCAGAGTGATGTGCCAGTTTCTTAGCTTGGAGCTGCAGACACACAGATTAAAAACACATGACCCCCATCTGAGGAGTGGATCATCATGTGTTGATGTAAGAAGGTCCAAACCTTAAGAAACTTTTAATAAAATTTTATTTGAGCCAAAATGAAGACATAACTGGAAGCAAGACCTCAAATGCTCCAGAGAATCACAGTTTGCAGTTTCTGTTTCACATTTAGAATTCGGGAGGGAACATAAGAAAGATTATGCAGTGGGAGAAAACAAGGCAAAGATTGGATTACAGGATAATTATGAAGATTATGAGCTATCTTGAGGGTGGTTATGCTTCTGAGGGATCTAAAAAGGAAACATTTCAAAGGTATGTTAACCTAGATGCACAAAAACAATGGACAGGGCTTGATGAAGGAAAAGATAAACCTTTTACCAAATCAGTTGCATGCATGAGGTTGGACTACTCATCATAATAAATTAGGAATTTATTATCAGGTCACCCAGACTACTCGTCATAATAAATTAGGAATTTATTTTCAGATCACCGTATTAGATTACTTTTGGTTAGATTTTTATAGTGCCCCTTTTTTGTCTACAGGTAGATAGAGAGTAGAGACTCAACACTTAGTTGCTAATTAAGTAATAAAGAAACCTCACCTTTGAAGCCATATAAAAAAAAGCTAAAAACTGTAACCACAAAATGGTGACAAGAATAATAAATTATTACAATTTATTATAATATGTGATTAAATGAATGTAATCTAAATTTATGACTATTATATAACTTAGAGTTACCTTCAAGAATGAAAATTAAAATTCAGCTCCTTGCCTGGCCGGGCGTGGCTCAGCGGTTGAGCATCGACCTGGGATCCAGGCGATCAGGGTTCGATTCCCGGTCAGGGCACATTCCCAAGTTGTGGGCTGCAGCCGATCAATGACTCTCTCACCATTGATGTTTCTCAATCTCTCTCTCTCTCCCTCTCCTTTCCTCTCTCTGAAATCAATGAAGATATATGAAAAAAAAAAGAATAAAAAAATAAAATAAGATTCAGCTCCTTTCCTTCTTTTATCTTATACTAATTCCTATGAAATATGGCATATATAGCATTTTATTTATTTATTGCCATATTTGGTTTCAAGGATCAGATCTTAGCCAGCCACCTTGTTGATAGCTCCTTCCTCATCTAGCAGTGTAAAGGTCAAAGACTAAACCAGAAGCCTTAGTCTCAAAATAACCTGGAACCTTCCTGAAGAATTTAAGGATTGGTAGTGGAGGTTAGATTGGTGGTAGGTGGGGACAAAAATGCCTTTTTGTTGCCCAGACTAATGACCTAGTCCAGACGCAAATGAAACCCTTGCTCCTGGCCACATTGCAAGCCTGCAACTAGCAGATACAAGTGACATACAACTCCTTAATTTCAATAGCAAAGCTTTGTCTCTGAGTGCGAAGGCAGCTGCTCCGTCAATGGAAGAATTACCACTCAAACACTAGCTTTCCATCAGGATCCCCCAGGCTGATGATTGGTCTCCAGAACACCCGGGGTGTTTCTACCAGAGCTCAGTGAACATGGTGTGCGGCCTGCAGTGTCGGGGGGATGATCTTGTTACTGGAGTAAACCTGGTGGGAGAAGCACTGTGGACATCACCTGTGGGCTCAATATAGTCGATTTCCATCAGGGACTGGAGAGGGAAAACATTTGCTTTATTTCAACCCAAAATAATTCTCTAAAAGTGACAGATGTGATTAACATTGCTCTTAAGAGAATGGATATATACAATTTGCTTTATCTATTTCAAAATAGTATTATTCTTATAGTGCAGCTCGGGGAGCTCTACCATTAGATGGCACAGAGATGTCGAAATGGATGTCTTGATATAACTCATGATACAGATTTTGGTGAAAGTGATCAAAGTAACCCCTTTTGGGTGGTAAATTTTACAAATTTTATGTGAACATTTGCTTAAAAATCAAATTATAATAAAAAAAGATTAACTCTTGTAACATATCTAGTAGAAGATGTTTTAACTGGAACTTTGAAGACTTATTTTCTCTTTGCCCATTTTTGGGTTATGAGGCCAGGTTACTGAGCAGAACACTTTTTCAAGTTATCCATTCAAAGGTACAAAAGAATCCTGATCAAAGGGGCAAATTCTTTGTGGCTAGGGGTGCTGTGAAGACACACAGGCAAGTAACTCTACAAATTGGACAGATCTTTGACTCCATGATACTAGATTGTATTAAAAAAAAAAGAAAGTCTGGCATTGTTCCTGGAGCTCGTGGCTCTGTGCCACTTAATGAAACACTCATGAGAGATGAGCAGTTCCCTGTCATGCTTATAAAGGAGTGCTTGATGTGATTTTTATTAACATGGGCAGTGCTGAAACCTGTTTGATGAGCATTCTAATAAGAATGCCTTCAATGCTAGCAAAGTTCACAGAAATAATAGGGAAGAACAAACAGATGAAAGAAGGCATAGTTTTAATCATAACATCACAACACATCACTTAGATAATCATGTGCTCTGAAACAGTGTGCCGTATATAGAATTAGGCCCAGAGAAAAAGTCTAATTTTTAACTTGCCACTGGCAATGGCATCACAGTATAATTACCATTAAAAAAGCAACATCTTGATTTTGAAAATTTGTGTTATTTAAATAATAATCCGAATTGTTTATTATAACATTTTATGATAGTTCAGAATTCTTTCATGGAATTAGCAAGCCAAACACCAAATTTGCTATAAAAATTTCCACTTGCTCAGAGAAACAAAACAGCCAATGCATGAGCCTGAAGAAATCATTGCAATCTAGACATGGAAATTGTTGTCTAAAGTCCATCAACTTGTTTGAATGAAAATTTTAAACTTGGGTAGCTATCAATAAGAAACTCTGAAAATGAGAGCATAGCAAATGTGGAAATAACATACCTTTTTGTATTTGACTTGCCTTTTCATTGCAAAACTATTAATGTTTGTCTATAGCACTTCTGTCTACTTCACTACCACCACCATTTGCTTATCCCATTCCTGCAAATTCCTCATGGTCTAATTCAGAAATCATACATTCTTGGAAGCCTCCTTTAACCCCACAACTCTGCTACTCCCTCTAACTTTACTTTTTTAAATCACTTCTTACATTATATTTAAATTGCCTATTGACTTGCTCACCTCAGTGAGATTATGACCTCTTAGAGAACAAGGCTGTGGGCCTATTTGAAATTGTAACCCGAATTTATCACCCAACATAATATTTTTGAATGAATATATTAATGAAAGTACAAATGAATGTCTGCATGAATTATGCAAACCAGTCATGATTTGTAGTCATATTTGAAATATGTTCTGAAATGACATGTTATCTTGTGGAATATCAGAGATGAAGTGGAATATTTATTTGACTATAAAAAATCTGATCATAATGCATTAATTCATTGGAAGTAAAAGTGCAAAAGAAACAATTGCTTGAGCTCTCTGGGATACACAAACATACATATGTTTGTATGTGTTTATTTATTTTCTGTATCTCCCATAAATCCTAACAGATATATATGTACAGTTGGGGGTGGTTGTGGTTAAAGGAAGCTTCCAAGATTGTATGACTTCTTATCTAGAGTGTAAGGTATTAGCAGAAATGGGCTAAGCAGATGATAGTTGGTATTGAAGTATACAAACGTGGTATTGATAAGCGACATAAATAGTTTGCAATATATAATATATTATAAATATATTTTCATCAATATCTATGCAACATTAGCTTTTATTATACTAAAAAAGCTTATGATATATTTACTCTCTTGGACATGGACATCCAGGAAAAAATTATATTTATATCAGCTCTGTAAAAATAAAAATATATTGAACGATATTTTATATTATCCTAAGATAAAACACAGAAATCTTTAAAGATACACATTTTAAGACTAAATTATTGTTTTTACTTACTCCAACCACCCTTTTAACTCACCTTAAACCATAATTAAAGGAATTTTTTTCCTTTCTTTGGAGAGAATTGTTGTGTGAATATTAAAATATTTACATAACATTGATTCCAGAACTTACATTAAAGATAAAATTCTTTTTTATTTTACCAAAAGTTAGGATGTAGAGTATAAAATATCTAATATTTTGAAGAAAGTACACTAAAGGTACAAGTTTATGTTACAATAAAGATTTGGTAAATCTACATGGTACTAAATGCATAAATTAGATTTATGTGTTACACCACACATTTATAAACACATAATTTAGAGTGCTGCCAGTTATAAAAGAAAAACACTCATCTCTGGCAATCGGTTTAGGTCCATGAGCTTCTTTTTTCTTTGAACTATTACTTTGAATTACTCTTAGAAAATATTTACTTTACTTTTTGAAAATATAACTTCTTGATGTAGTATATGTATTAAAATATTTTCAGAATGAATATATAACATAAACCTTAAAAATTATGTATTCAGTCTTGTTATGTCATTAAAAATAATGTTTCACTATTAATTCAAATTATATATATAAATAAAATTCAAAGTAAGAAGATAAGCTTATAAAACTGAGGCTTTCAACATATTTGGAACCTGATTCAACATTTTATGAACTTAAGAAATAGTTAACTATGAGGTTTATAGCACAATTATTATTTTAATTGAGGCATTTCTCTCGTTTGATGATATCTTTGTTAGTCAAATTTCTCAACATTTATACAAAGGCTGTGTTTAAAATTTAAATTAGAGTTAGACACAAAAATATTCAACAAGGTCACTCTTTAAATTTGAAGAGTTCTTGCACTTTGCAATGCCTCAAACAGTAATTTGTAACTGACAGTTTTCTCACCTAGAGTGCTTCCCAGTCAAGAGATTGTTCTCCAAAGACAGTCAGCTGGGTAAATGTCAGAAGCTCAAAAAGTAAAGTATAGTACAAACAGCGTTGATATTTCTATGAAATGGAAGGAAAGCATATTTATTTTTAAAATACAGAATTTTATTTAAAACAAGTGGAACCTTCCATTGTGACCTTTACAAGATTCCAAACAGTGACGAATTTGGTCATTACAAATAACCTTTTCCAGAAAGAGCTTTACCATTCGGGACTTTCATTTGATAATGTCTGTGAATTAATTTCCTTTCTACGAACTAACTCATGATATTAAATTTTTTATGAGATATTTTATCCTTGATATTAGAGTTTTAAACAAATTTTAGAAGGGAAAACAGTAAGGGAGCAGCTTTTGATAGTCCATCATTTTAACTTGTTTAGGGGAAAATCGTTCAATCACTTTTTTTGTTTCTTCCTTGTACAAAATGATATTGTATTTGTGTGAGCTTTGTGGGTAATCACGTCTCCCAACATTTGTTAGAGGGCTTAGTATAACGCAGAAGATTCATTCGAAAGCAGTTTCCAACTTAACAAATAAGTTGGATTCTCTGAGTCCATGCTGAAATCATTTGTTTGGAATCTGTTCCTCCTTTTTACCATGTAAATAATATTGTGTATGCTAGTTTCAAGTTGTTTCTCAAGTTGGTCTTCACTATTTTTTTTTAACTCTTGGGGATCCCAAAAGAACACATATATAGGTAACAAACAAACAAACATATATATTTAGAATATATAAAATTACATAAATTGATTATAAAATTATGAAAAGAAATAGAAAATTTGGCAAATATTGTTACCATAAACTCTAAGTATCTTGCATAATATTATCTCTCTTGGAGTATGATTCCCAAGTTCCAATCTGGAATTATAGGACCATATCCTGACCCTATGCTCCTGACAAAAATGCTCTTTTTCCTCAGTCCCACAACTCAGAGATACTGAAAATCCAGAGGTACCACTGTTCTGTTTCACTACTGGGATTTCTCACAAAATGACAGGGTTTGGGAAAGGCAGAAGTGAATGCATGTCAAGAAATACGGAATTAATGTGCTTCGAAAGACCAGGTCTCTTTCCCTGATTTAAAATACTTGCTAAATTAGTCCAATGTTTTTTCACCTTTCCACCATTTTCTTCCCCCAAACACCATCCCTTCTGTTTTCTCCACTGTTAGCTGCTGAATTGAAAAGTCTGTGGATCACTGGGAAAACAGAATACTGTGCTTTATATACCAGATAGTCTACACAATCTTATGGGGAATGCTGTGTCCCCAAAAACCTAATACATAATAAGAGGAGTGACATTAGCAAGTTTCAAAAATTCTTACAAATCATTAACAGAAATTATGTCAGTAGTCTTTGGAAAATAGAGAAGCCTAAATCTAAGGCCTCGTTTCTCTGTTGTTTGCAAAAGACAACAAACTTCTGTGACCACTCTATCTAAAATGTCAGTCACAAATTCTACCCTGTTATCCAGAGCTATGTTTCCTTAAGACCTTTATTACTCTTGATATTGTATTTGCTTGTTTCCTGCTGCTTTCTCTAGAATAAAAGCTTCCACTAGCAGGTACATTTGTTTTGGGTAAGTCTGTGTGGTATCCCCAGGTGTGAGAACAGTGACTATCATGTATATAAATATTGATTGAATGAATGATGGTTTTGCAGAGAATTTTTTTTAATCTGAACTGGTTTCTCCCAATCCAAGCCCCAAAGTAGTTGTTTAGCTTGTCCCCTTTCTCACTGGACTACTTAAAGCCACAACTCAAATAGGCCACTTGTTTTCCCTGCTCCACAAATCAACCACTTACATGGTTTGAAACTATGTATAGGGGGATAACCAAGTGACTGAGAGAAAATTATTGTAAAGCCCTCTATTCAGAAGCAACCAAGGACAAAAAAACATGACTAGAAAGGAAAGTTAGAAAATGTCTAAAATCTACATAAATTACCTTACATTGCATGAAGAGGTTATTTATTCATGTAATCTTGTTTGGATCCTGAAGAGCTGAGAGAAATCTACACACCTTTTACCCATGAGTGTGTCAGAAAGGACTATAGGAGTCATAGAAGTGATACTACAACCTGTTAATGGTGCTAACCAAGCCATTAAGTCATATTTCCTGGCTCCTTTGTATCAGAGACAGAATACTCAAGCCTATAGGAAATGTGTTGCCTTATTTGAACATAAAAGATGCATAAAAACATAGAATGTTATTAATTTGGCAGTGCTCTTATTTAACAGAGGCAATATGGAAATTAAGTTTTTGCCTCAATTACTATCAAACCAAAGGTTTATTTATTTATTTACTTATTTGAGGACTAGCCTAATTCCACGTAGGATTTCAGGTATACCAATGAAACACATATACTGAGAAACAGTGGCGAAAGGTTAATAATGAATCAGAATCAGATCAACTGTGAACAGGAAAAGAGCATAAAGGCCAATACATAAATATACGTATCAAATTTGACTCAGTTTAGTCACAAAACCCATAACCATGTATTAAGCACCAATTAATGCCAGTGCAAAATAAGAAAAGCTCATGAACATGATGAAGACACTGATGTCAATTCCACAAACATTTTTTTAGGCATCCACGGTATTTCAGGCACTACCAGTAGCATGGAGGGTTCGGAGACAACTACCCTACTGAAATTTGGCACATGCCCACCACGCCAATTCTAATTCTGTGTTACAATTCATTTATAACTTTTTTCTCATTTTAATCCTTTTAATTTTATATTTAAATCAGTTCATAGACATGTAATCACCTAATGTATTTAATATTATTGTACTGGTTAAATATTTCAAAGTCATGTATACAGTAATAGTTTTACTTTTACTATGAGTACTTACATCTTGCACATATAAATACAATATAGTCTTACATCAATATGCTTCTCAAAGGAATCAGGTATTTTTATGAGATTTTATGTCTAGAACCATACTCTGATTTGAAAATTTTTTTCAGTGGAGATGACAGGCATATGTGACCCAAAAAATGGAAATTCAAAGAAAAAATAATAAAGAGTGTTTGTGGAAGACATTCCTGTAATCAAAAGTGTCTAACTAAAAACCAGTACCACTGGGTTTAGATTGCAGTTTAAAATAAGAATTACTACTCAGTGGGAACCTATTTTGTGGCAAGAAGCGTGCTAGATGCTTTAGATACTGTATCTTTAATATAATCTCAAAAACAATCCTGGGGATTAGATATATATTTTTTTTCTTATTTTACATAAGGTGAGTTGAGACTTGGAGAGAGTAAGACTTGCTAGAAATTAAGTAAAACTAGATTAACTGAGGGTTCAATTCTCAAATTTTCCTCAAGACCTCAAAGTCTCTACTCTTTACACTAAAATATGCTGACTTTCAATCCTTGATTGAACTAATCAAAATGACACAACAAAGTTGCTTAGAATAGCCCCTTTAAAATCCTTAATAATGCTGGTCCTGCCATTGAAATATAGTCTTACCCTTTTTTCCCTCTTAGAAATAGTTTCTCTGATATCATTATTATTTGCTTTCTTTCTGTTTTGGTTCTTTTACTAAATTATATTCTGAAATACCATCACTTTTAAGAATATATTAGGCTAAAAAATATAAAAGCCTGTGTAATTCTTTATCTCTTGGCCAATTCATCATATCAAAAAGACATTTACATATTAATTACTATAGCACAACTCAATATTGATTATATAATCTCTAAACTCTTCTTTTTTCCAAGCCTGCCTAGATCACAATATGCCCTAGCTCACTCATTGCCTAATGACACTGTATTATCTTTCCAAACGGAAAGGGACATTTCTGCTTGGTCTTACCGGTAGGCATACAGATCCACCTGACCTCCCCGCCCCTCAGTATGGACCAACTTCTGTGGTCAGCACAGCTTTTCGAAAGATGTCTACATGTCTGCATCTAAATCCCTAGAACCTGTGATTGTTATGTTATGTGACAAAGCTGAATTAAGACTGCAGATGAAATCAAGATTGGTAATTAGCTGCTGACTTTTGGAAGTTAATCCTGTATTATCCAGGCAAGTCCAATGTAATCACAGGAGGAAGTCAGAGAGAGGTGACTAGGAAAAGTGTCAGAGTGAAGATGATAAAAGCTGGATCAGTCTTTCTTGGCTTTGAAGATGGCAGAAAGGGAGCATGAAGGCAATGCAGGCAGACTCTAGAATCTGGAAAAAGAAAATGGATTCTCCCCTAGAGCCTCCAAATGTAGCCTTTCCAACAGTTATATTTTAGCAGAGTGACTTATTTTGGACTTCTGACCTATAGAAAAGAAAGATCATAAATTTGTGTTGTTGTAAGCCACTACATTTGTGGTAATTTGTTACAGCAGCCATAAAAAACTAATACACCTCCCTTGGCTGCTGTTCTTTCCAGGCTAGCAGCAATTTTGGTAGATGTCAGTGTATATGGATGGCTCAAATCCAAACTTCCTTTATTACACTTTTTGTCTGTCTCTCATCCATTGATAATTCCTTCTTTGAAAGACCAGTAAAGAAACATTTTCCCACAGTGAAGTTCTGTAGCCATAAGTCACAGGTACAAATCTTGATTATATGATTTAAGAGCCTGTTTCATTCTTTGTTAGTCTCGAACACAGTTTTTGCGAGGATGAATTATTGAATGGATAAACATATAAGTGGCCTAATGTTTATTCTCCCACTAATACTGGTGTAAATAATTTCCCCCTGGACTAAAGATCAATCCTTGTGTGTTTTTTTCTGGTGGAATGGCAAGAGTTTCCTGAACAATTTCCAAATTAGAATTACTTCAACCTTAAATTATTCATGTTTTCTAATTTTCAGAGGTAGGGTACAAATAAGACATCATAGCAAGTTCTTCATTCAAACAACATGTTGAAATCACAATATATTTTTTTTAACGTCTGCATCTGTTATCGCAAACACAATTGTATTCTCCAAACAAATTATATTGCCAAACTAGGTCAGTATTGCTTTTATATGTCAGGACAAATAGCATTATATGGGAAAGAAAGAGAAAAAGAATCCATATAAAGGAAAGTTTTAACCCTACCAGGACCCTCTTCAGTTTGATCAATGTCTATAGAAAACTCCTCTTAATTTAGGCCCATTTGGGGGGAAAATCCACAATTAAGATTTTCAGTTTTACAACATGCTTTCATATTCCTAGGAAGCAGTGACGTTGGAGACACTCTTACTTCCTGGGAAATTCAGAAATGGGTCTCTCGTGTTCCATTACCCTTTGCCATTTCCATTCTCTTTTCAAGTGAACCCAGCTATGCTTGTACAATATTTTATTTGCTCTTCTTGTTGGCTTCTTGTCTTCTTCACTAAGTAAAGTAGAGATTAGCTTTTTGCCTTCTTCACTTAAAAACAGTATTTGCATGATAAAAGCATAATTCCTTTCTTATCTATTTTGCTTTTTGTAAACAGATTTGTGTCTTAGCGGCCTCATTTGAGATACAAAGAGACAGAAAGATACGAGATGTGAAGTCTGTGACATCTGAATAAAAAAGCACCCACTGTTTATGTTAATCATCTCAATCTCACGCTCCTAGGAAGCCAGCACCTAAGCGAACCCTGTGGTCTTTTTCTTAGTACCCTTCTCTGTATGGTCCTTGGAGTCTAGACTTCAAAAATTTCCCAGGGGTCTGTGAATAGGGCTTATAGATAGGCCAGGGAACAAAGTTGGAACAAACCACCTTATTTATTAATGACTTGTCAATATCTCATTGTCTCGCCATTAATTCATTTGATTCAGTTTTACCTAACAAACAATTTAGCTGTGGTAGATATAACCTTTTTTTGAGTCAGGTACGGTAAATTCTATAAAAAAGTAATACAGCAGGTTAAGGAGAGTAGACTGGGTAAAGAGAGAACTCTTCTATAGAGCAAAGACGGCCTCTTTGTTACCTCCTGAGAGAGAAGTAAAGACTGAGAATACCTGGGCAATGACTATCCCACAGGGAGAGCATCTTTCCCAAGCCAGTGGCCTGTCAAGGAAGGGGAGAGATGGGGAGAGTGAGCGATAGTGGCTTCACTGGGACAACAGAGGGCTTGACTGGCAACGCTGTGAAAGCAGAGCTCTCGGGCGAAAGCTGGACTGGCGCTGGAACATCTACTTTCCCAGTCTAAACTTGAGACCTGTACCCTCACAGGTTTCCTTGGAGCCTCAGTAGCTTCGGGACACTTATGAGAAGCCCAGTTGTTCGGCTCATCTTACTGAGTCCTGGGCAGAACAACACAGGGAGCAGCAATGACAACAGCGCACTAGGGGAGCCCGGTCCTGCCCATTAGAATGTGGCCCAACGTCTCGGCAGCTTGGGCCTGCTCTTCTCCCGGGGGAACAGAGAGTTCACGGGCGGGGGTGCAGGGGCCAGCTGTGTAACTTCAACCTTCGCCATCCTATCATGTATAGAGTTGTGTGGAAAGTGCCTCAATAAAAAGTGAATTTAGGAAGAAAATGATTTCCTGTTAACACATCATTAACTAGTAACAATGTAGCTCATCATTTTGAAAGTCATCTAATGTATGGGAGATGTCTTGTTATAAACCTTCTAAATAACACCATTTTTAAAAGATTTGCCAGTGATACTTATTTTATTATGACAGCTTTGCTTTAGAGCTGTTCATAAGAAGACTGCTGAAAGGCCATTAATTGTGAAATGTTAACATAATATAACATTTTACATAATTTCAGACAAAAATTTGAAAGTTTATTGACTGTTACTGAACAGTCATGTGCCACATAATGACATTTTACCAGTGATGGACTGCATATATGACAGTGGTCCTCTAACATTATATGGAGCTGAATTTCCACAAGAAATGGAAGGCTATGTGGTTCAGGAGGTTTTGTTTTGTTTTTTCTTCTCTCTAACAGGATCAATATCTGTGGGGCTTAGTAATAGTTTGACTCTCACTCCCAGCACCTTAATTTTGAGTGCACAGGTTACATCCCAGTCAGTCAGCCACTGACCTGTTTCGGCGCACAGGAGCCTGGCCCCAGCACTACATATTCAGGGGTGCTACAGCCCTCCCAGATCTGGCTTGATGGTCTTCAGAGTACACTGCTATAAATTCTTTGTTGAGGACCTAAGATCCTGTACAAGGACACAGGTCCACAGGAGCTACCTTAACAGTTAAGTGCCACTTAATACCTTAGTAAAAACTGTGTGTGTTAGTATGGATCCAGTCTGTCCCTGCACTTTAAAAATATTTTTAGGTCACAATGATGTGAAGCATAGATAAGTTTTATTTCTTCCATCAATTCAATGCCAGAGAGAGCCCTTTGTGTCAGATAAGGTCAGTGGAAGTAAGAACAAATTTCCAAAGTCAAAATATGGAGTCCTCAGTTCTACACACTCTCCATGTGAAATACCCTTTTTTTTTTTAATGAGCACCACAAAGTTCCTTACTCTTACTACTGCTCCAACATGCAATAGCTAAAATGACATTGCCATGACAACCCGTATGTTCCTTCATCTCTCCACCTTGATTTCTGTTCCTACTGACCCTCAGGCCACCTCTCCCTCCCTCCCATCAGTCACTATTGTGGTGACTTGTGCTTCACCCAGCCAGGTTCTCCTCCATACTTCCAATCAACCCAGCCCATGTCCCTGTTCATGGAGCAGCACTGGCAGCTTTGATGTTCTATTTCTGACCCTGTCGGAAGGGAAAGGGCTTGTGGGACAGTGTTTGTAAAGTCTACAGTAGTGGACAGTGATGTCCCTGGCCTTCTCACTTACTTGCCGCTCACTCACTGACTCACCCAGAGCAGCTTCCAGTCCTGCAGCTCCATTCATAATAACTGACCTTTACAGGTGTGCCATTTTTTATCTTTTATACTACATTTTTACTGTACCTTTTGTATGTTTGTATATACAAATACAAATGATTGTATTGTACAGTATTCAATACAGTAACATGATGTGCAGGTTTGGAGCCTCAAAGCCATGGGCTATGCCGTATATCCCAGGTGCATAGTAGGCTAGGTCACATAGCTTTGTGTAAGAGCATTCTGTGATAGCCCAATGAGGAAATCACCCAAGGACACATTTCTCTGAGCATATCCCCATCATAAAGCCATGCACCATTGAGTAAGAGTAATTTAAAAAAATAATTTTCTATAAATTTGATGAAGATAATCTCAGGCAAATGTAAAGATCATAGGCTTAAAGTAAATCAATACTGGGTCAATTATTTTTTTACCTATTTTTAACTCTCTATTGAAAATAATTAATTACAATAATATTAACCTCCACATTTCTAACAAGAACTGAATCCCATAAATGAACTAATCTTTTAACAAAAGTAAGATAATATGGCAACATGACTACTCCTCTACACACAAGTTTCAACACAGCTGTTTTAATGGATTGTTCTGTATTAATTACAGAGGTAATCATAGCTTTTTTGTTCTGACCACAGAAAAGAGATAATAAAAGAAGATACTGATGAAATTATTATGAAAATAATTGGAGAGTTTAATTATTTTATTTCTCCAAATGAAAGTAGGTTTGCCTGTTTCTAGTTATTGAAAAAAAATCTGTTGATAAAAATTCATACCAAATAGATGAATATAGGAAAAAACACTTAATATACCACATTAAAAATAATCATTGCTAATGATTTTGGATATATTCTTCCAAATGTACATACATGGCTTTTACAAAAATGGGTTATAATGTCCATATTGCTTTGAATATAATTATTTTTTTCAAAATACAATATATTGTGGCCTTATTTCCATGTCAATAAATATACATGTTATGTCTTCTTTAAAAATTGCTTTAGTCCTATAATGGACATTAAAAATATAAGAACATATATGTTAAATATAGTGGACATATTCCAAATGGGGACATTCCATACTTTACTTAACCATAGTTTTATAAATAAAATTGTGGTGAACGCCATGCACATAAATTTTTGCAGACTTTTTTGTGGGGAGGGGAATATAGGTGAAGACTGTAAGACTGTATTATATTACAAGGAAAATTTATTCATATCTCATTGTTTCTGGTACATATTATTAAATTTCCCTGCCAAAAATTTATACAAAGTATCTTTCCACTATTATTTTGGAGAGTGCTTATTACAAGACTGTATTAAAAGTATTCTTGCCTGGCCAAGTGTGACTCAGCAGCTGAGCATCGGCCTAGGATCCAGGAGATCGTGGTTTGATTCCCGGTCAGGGCACATGCCCGCATGTGGGAGGCAGCTGATCAATGATGACTCTCTCATCATTGATGTTTCTATCTCTCTCTCCTTTTCCCTTCTTTTCTTTAAAATCAATAATGATATATTTAATATATATATATTCTTAACTTATTCATCATTCAAGAAGGAATGACAAATACATGTTTTCTACAAAATAATTAGAAATATAATTAACTCATTTTAAAAATTAAATCTTACTAATATTTTGATTATAAAAATAAAATAATTTCTTATTTTATTTTATATATTTTTGGTGGTGAATGAGGCTAGATATCTTCATATTTGGAACATCTTTTTAAATTTTCTGCTTATGTTGTTTACCTATTTTTAAAAGCATTTTTAATATTTAATTATTTACATATTAGGGACATTCAGTCTATACTATGATTTCTTTTGCATTTTCCCTACTTGACTGTGACATGTTTGTTAAACCATCATTCCGCATCTGAAATGCACAAACCTATAATGATCCTTCATTATTCTTGTCACTGTTGAGATTATATGTTAAAGTGTGTTTGTCATATTTTACTATGGGTAAACCTCATCAAACAACTAAACGTTTCAATTGTTCTTATAAGCTACCCAATTTTATGGAGAAATGACTCAGCTACAATGAGTGCTATAGGGAATCTGTATTTTCTTGCCTTATAAATTTCTTCCCTCAAAAATAAATATAAAAAAGAAACAAAAATAACAATAGCAATTTTCATTAAATTACTAATCTATTTTCCCCGTTAATTAGTAATTAAACTTATTCAATATGTAGTCTGCATTCCCTGGAGTCCAGTGTTTATTCTTATCACTGGCTACCAGTCACGTTGTAGGTAAAAATTTTCTGGGCCTCTTATCTGTTTTTATGCCACTCAAACATTTTACCATGTAAGACTGTATTGTATAATATTTTTCCCCTGGGCAATATCTCCACCTTCATGATTTGCCTCTATCAGTGACTTCTCTTTGTCCTTACTCTATTAAATCATCACTTTTCCCCTCTGCTCATCTCTCTTAATAAAATCATCTTAAATGATGGCATATGTTTATGTGGGTTCAGTTACCACCTCTGTGCAGTTGATTTTTGGATCTGTACCTTTGATCTATATCTTGAGAAGTCTTTGGAGGCCTATTTAATAAGTGTTGCATAAAATTGATGAGTGAATGAATAAAAAAGGTAAATGGTACACAACTCGGAATTAGAAAACCTTTGATTTGCACATGCTAAAGCATTATTAATATTACAACTACTTATTAAGCTTTTACTATAATTAGGCAAAGTTTCAAGTTTAAGGTTACAGTGCTAAATTGTTAAAATATGAATCTTAGGAATAGCACGTTACTGCTTAGTTTACCCAGTTGTAAAATGAGATTTATAATGCATCCTTATATTCAAGTGTATTTTTTTTTAAACCTTAAAATAAACAAAGCATATTAATTTACCTAATTAAATATAATATTGTTGAGGGAAACAAAATATGAAAAGTGACAGCTTTTCCAAAATAATTTGAGAAAAAAATTGAAGAAAATTTGGTATAAAATGTTTAAAGCTGAAAGCTGCCTAGATACCCATCTATTAAATTAACCAGAGTGAAATTTGTGTCAAAGGAAGGCTGTATTATCCTAAATATGAGATTTAGGATATATGAGAATATTTATAATATAAACATGTTATATGAATTCAGGATCAGCTAAAATAGGATTATATTTTCTACTTTGAGAATGCTCTTACAATCTAAGACATATATTACTTGGTAAAATTCCTTTAGTAAAATAAAGGTGACCAGGGCGTCTAAGGATGAAGTTCCCTATTAGATTTACTTACAGCTGACTTTCAGCCACCCATTTCGGGACCTGTCTGTATGCACACACAGCTATACATTTTCTCTAGACTGAAAATCTAGAGAAAGAGGAGAAACTGCTGGACCACTAACTACATTGTAGGGGTAACCATACACCTCCCCATGAATTTCACATAGACTAAAGATGAATCAGTTCAGGAAAACTTTATGAGTCTCACACATCTGTTTCACACTTAAATAGACTAGAAATGACAAAACAGTAGCCAGAGTCATCAGCCCCTTGCACAGCACAGCTGTGGACTTGCATCATGGCTTTTGGAAAGACTTTTTTTAAGTTTCTCCACACACGAACTAAGAATGCTAATCTTTTGCAAACCTCTGCTCCTGAAAGGAGATAGAGCAGATCAGAGACCACCAGAGACCGGCAGTATGGGGTTACTTTATTTTGTTGAATGTTGACCTTGAACCAGTGCTATCACCTCTAAATACATACTCCCTTATAAAAACTATTTATTTTTTTCTAATTTCAAAATAGGTAGATATTAATAATAAGAAATTACAAAAGAAATAGATATTAATAATAAGAAACATGGGAACTTGCAAAACTTTTGAAGAAAACTCACCAGTGAACCTCACCATAAAGAGAGAAGTCTTCCTAAAAATTTGGCTTTCCTTTTCACATTTTTTTTCTTCTGGTTTAATAGTATGATCTAAACATGTTATCATGTTTTGTAAATATTTTAAGGTATTATTAATGGTGTATTATAGCCCATTCTTGAATGGGTCTCACTTTCTTAGATCCAACCATATGAAATCGCTGTTTATATGTTAAAAAAGTTGAATATTAGCAATTTTATAGCATTAAACCTAACACTTAGCCAGTTCTTAAAAGCTAGTTTTTGAAGTTGTTTCTTAGTTTTAATATTACATATGTTTATTTAAATGTTATTGGGGAGCCGATAATAGCCTAAATAACAATAAGAAGTAACTACGTAAATAAAGTTTTACCAAAGGATGTCATTAAATATTTTATTCTGTTGGCATCTGTATTACTCCTGAAATATTATATTTAAAAATTAGAATTTAATACTATAATTTTAGCATAATGAAATCTATAGTAATATATAGTCATATAAAATAAACTGAGATGGAAGTGTATGAAATTTACTTTCATCACTGAGTATGTGTGATGCATGTCTTTTCTGCATAATTTGTTTTCAAATGTCTACAATGAATATAAATTCTGTTTATATTTGGACAAATTGCTCTGAAAACATATTCCTGCTTCAAAAGTATCCCTGTTTCCACAGAATTATAACATGAAATAAAATTTTATTTTAAGTTTAGGCTTGGTTTTGCAGATTCTGTGAGACACACAGGAGAAAACTATATAGGAAAAGAAAAGAGAATTAACCTTTATTAATTCCTTATTATGTGCCAGGTAATTTCTTTCTACTGTGTATAAAGTGGATTAATATTCTCTCATGATTATATGCTGATCAATAGGGTGTAGGGTTGCTGTATTTAAGAAAAATCAAAATCAAAACAGAATGTCAAATTTGAATTTCAGATAGAAACTGAATACTTTTTAAAAAGTAAGAGTGTTGCATTTAATATTGGGCATCTGATTTTACTAAGAGTATTTGTTGTTTATCTGAAATTCAAATTTACCTGGGCTTCTTGTATTTTACATAGAAAATAAAATAGGAGCAAGTTCAACACTTTAAACAGATTTTTTTCCATATGCAAATGTGAGCCTAGGTTAGTCAGATCTCCTAATTTTTCAATAGAATTGGGGGATTCACATTTTAACATGATTGCTCATAATTTTCATGTGTTCCCAGATTATTAAAACACTGAAGTACAGTGTAAAGCAGGCAATGCATGTCTATGGGCCATGTCTGGTCTGTGGAACACCTGAGGGCATCCGATGCGAGTTGATGTAATAGGCCAGTGTTTCTCACACTCCAAAGCTTATAGGAGTTACCAGGGATTTCATTAATACGCAGACTGTAATTTACCAAATCGAGGAGGAGCCTAAGATTCTGCATTCCTAACAAACTTCCAAGTGAGGCCAGTAGTTGCCTTCTGCTGACCACACTTTGAACATCAAGAAATGCATGACCAGAAAGGAAAGGAAGGAAAACAGAAAGAATAAATAAAGAAAACAGAACATTAGAGTAGATATTGAACCTAGTTAAAGGGGGCACTGAAAGAATTGGAAGGGTTGGGGCAAAAGGTCACATCCATCTATTGTTGTTCTTGAAATAAAGAAGCCAATCTTCTAGTATAAAGAATAAAATCAGGACAAATCCAAATATCTGATTTATTTATCGTATAAAACATTTTAATAAAGTTATCTTAATTATTTGGAAGAAAAGAAATATTAAAAAAATCAGCAACTTAGCTAACAACGCGAATGAGGAGGTGTTAGCTACACGCACACAGATGCGTGGGTGAGCGCACATATCCTGAAAATATATGAATGCACATGAAGACACACTTTCACACGTCCCACCGCTTTGTGACTCAGCTGCCCCTTGGGAAATACAGTAAAGGCGGATATAGAGAGAGAAATATAAAGGTAGGGTTTTCATTGCTCTGCTGATGGACTGCCCAGCCCTGGAGGTGCCATAAAGCACCGTGTCTGTCAGGGGCAGCTGTTGGTCTCTGGGAAAGGCGAGGAGGAGGGGGGCAAGGAAGGGAGGCGGCCGGGTGGAAAAGGCAGGGGCCCGAAGAGGCGTCTAGAGCAACATCCATCTAGCAGAGGGTGGGCAGTGCAGCATCTGCTCGTCTTCCTTTTCGAGAAGGAAGCCAGGATATTAATAGAGTGAGGAGAGATGGAGAAAGATGAAAGAAGGAAGGAACTTAAAACACATGACACAGCGCTGAGGCTGTGCGTCCTGGGGAAGTGTACACGGCGTGTGATCTCCTGTAAGTTAGCTGCCCTTCCCGGCTCCAGCCCCGCAGGAGCTCAGTAGCGTGCTGTGATTGTTGAGAAGTCAACGCAGGGACCAAGGTGCATAGCTGTGGGAACCTCTGTCAAGTCAATGAAATAATTACAGCCACGCAGTTAAAAATCCTGCTGATTCGAAATAGATATTTTGAGGCAGATTAGCCCATCTGGCCATGCTTACAGTTACATAATTTTTTCTTGGCTTAAAATGATCCCACTTAAGAAATTTAAAATTGATTTTTTTCTATTTAAAAAACACACATTTTGATCTATATAAACAGTTCAGTAGAAATTTGCCTTTCAAATTCTCATTTCCAAGTAGGGACTGTTTTATAAGGGCAATATCTATTGAATTTGTAGCAGTATCTATTAGCACCTATCACCATTTGAAGAAAAGCAGATCATCCCAGGGAAATTGCTGATATTAAGGAAAAAGAGTGATTAAGTAAGCATTACCTTTACCCAGGAGTGTCTAGACAAAAAGTTATCCCTTCTATAGCTTTCATTTTTTATGGACCATGAATTATTGATTTCTTTAAATCCAATATTGTTTCTATTATATCCTAAGTTTCGAAATAGAGCGTAACTTGATTTGCTTAAGCCTCAATGGTTCTCAAAGTGTGGTCCATAATAGCAGTAGAATGCCCCTTGGGGAACTTATTAGAAATGCAAATTATTGGGTTCCATCCTAGACTTACTGAAAAAGAAACTCTTGGGGGTGGGATCAAGAAACGTTTATTTAAAACCCTCCAGGGCAAATCTCATGCTCACTAAAGTTTCAGAACAAAAGACTCAAGCAATGATTGCTTCCCTTTTTAAGACTCTCTTTCTTTCCACAAGTTTTTGAAAATGTCCACCTTTGAGAAATCCCTAGGGACAGATGTGACTCTTACCATTACTCATGTGAGCCAGATGAGTAACTTAGGAAAACTATTTATGATTGAGAGATAATTTTGAATACTGCAACTTTTAATAATATTCCTAAATACTAATGTCCCTGCTTCATGCTCACAAATATGGCTTATAGGAAACAATTTGTATTATGTCAAATTGTAACTTTTTAAAAAACATGGAATTGGTTTAAGGTCTATCACTATTTTGCTTGCATTTTAGTTTACAGATATTAACTTAAAAATGTATTTCTGTATTACAAAAAATATAAACTAGTTGTGCTATCAATTCATGGAAACTCTGGTCAGTGCACCTGTGTGCTATTGTAAATCTATATCCTTGAATTACATTCAGAACAATCAGATAATAAGTGAATTCAATTAGTCAGAATTCTGCAATGTCTTGATTATCTATAGTTAAAGAATGGAGTAGTTTATTTACAATTGCCATCAGGAGAATTAGCTCACAAAACTGGGGTTTGCAGTCGGCATGACTTTTAATAAGCAATTCACATTCACTGCAAAAGTGAATCACCCATAGTTGGTAATTACAATGTAACTGGTAAAGTATCTATGATCATGTCTATAAGGTAAGAGAAAGTCATTTGAATAAAATTATACAAAAAGGCAAAATAAGTGAGAAGAAAAATGCAACTGGATTCTTTTCAAGACTTATAGTTACAGCCCCTTACAATAGAGAAAAATACTTCACATATTTTTACCCTTGTTTGACTACACTACTGCTAGGCAACCAAGCCAAGGGGATTAAACTTTGCTCCTAGTTTCTTTAAACACATATATTTTCCCTAGCTCCAGTGTGTATCATATCAGAGGCAATTAAAATACTCTTGGGGGAATTCCAATTGCTTACAATCCCTTCAGAAAGGGCAATGTTTTTTTGATAAATACACATTTAACATTTATTTAAAACCACACAATTATTTAAATGTGGTGCATGCCCTGATTTAGATTTTTAGTGTTTACTAATTTGATGTAAAACTTACATAAGTTTTAAAATAGTCACATTTGTGGCATGTATTACATTTCTGTTAATAACTCATTTTTATAAATTACTGATGTAGATAACAGCAAAAATATATTCAGTAAGGGTACTTGAGAATGTATTTTGGTTAATTAGGGTAAACTTATTAAATTTCTATTATTTTTCAAGCAATTTGGTGTAATTTAGAAATTAACTGAATGTGACAATGAGCTTAAGTGTGTTGCTCATCAGCACCTATGGTTTTGACACTGCTACCTAAGGCCACATTCTTGTTTGTTTTATTTAGTGAAATTGGGAGCTGCAGACCTGCAACTTAATTAAACTTATAACAGAAGTATGAAATATTATGCCTGTTAAATTATCATCAATGATTATTTAATGAATAGAAATAATAAAGCAAGAATTAGATTATGGCTATTGATATAATTAAATATTACAAATTAATCAAAGTAATTAATTGCACCAGGCTTCCAGACATGAAGCATGAAGTATTTCATTAAATTAACATCTCAAATATTCTAGTACTTGTTAGATTAAGAAAGTGTGTTGCCCAGCCCGGCGTGGCTCAGCGGCTGAGCATCGACCCAGGATCCAGGAGATTGGGGTTCGATTCCCAGTCAGGGCACATGCCTGGGTTGAGGGCTGCAGCCGATCAATGACTCTCTCATCACTGATGTTTCTCTCTCTCCCCCTCCTTTCTTCTCTCTGAAATCAATAAAGATATGTTTGTTTTTTTTAAAAAAAGAAAGTGTGTTTAAATTTTCAGTCAAAATGTTGAATGTGTTAAAAAGCCTAATCTTCTAGGAAACGTCCCATCAATAGACTTCAGAGCAAAACCCTTGGAATATAGATTATCTAGCCTCCAGAAATTAAGGAAGACCTTAAAATACCAAATTATTTAAGATCGGGATTGCCATCACTCTTTATGTATCAAATTGTTGTATGGTGATTGACATATGAACAAGAGGCACCATCAGGATTTCAGGATCGAAGGTGAAAGTGGTGAGGAAATGGTAAAGATATTGGTCATAAAGCACTGACTTGAATTCACCTGACTTTAAAATCAGATCCAGATAAATATGTCAATAGGTAAGAAACAACACAGCAAACTTTCATCTAGTTAGTATAAGAAATTTGACATCAAAGATAAAATGGATCTAGTTGCTAAATTTTCTTTTTCCAATAATGAGATTTTTTTCTGCAGCTTATATAACTTTGGAAAATAAAATGTCTTTGGGGGAGAAAAATTTTAAAAAAATTTTCCCCCTGTTTCATTATTGTCATTTTCCAGCCTCTGAATCAATTTCTCTAGAGCTGGAATCACTTGGCCTTAGCATTTAGGCTCAGCCCTGCCCCTCCATACTACCCCTCCTGAGTTGTATTTTAGAGTTATTTTAGGGTTTAAACCAGCACTTATGGAATAATATCAGGGTGCTCTCATTGAGATTTGATTCTCAGCTGGCACCCCATTCTGACGGCTTCTGCCTTTCCCGGCCGCGGAATCCCTCTGCCTCACTTAGGACCTTACTCCCCCAGTGAGGATCCCTGTGCCTGTGCACTGGCTGTGTGATCGGTTTCAGTCTTTGCTTGTCGTTTTGTGATTGAAATAATATTTTCTCTCTTCATGCTCCCTTTCTCCCCAACTCTCACCCACCTTTAGCACTCAAAACCTCAACTAGAGCCGAATTCCCTGTCACCTGCCAAGGGAAGCTTCATGCAAACTGCTTGCTTTACTGCCCAGGCTCTGATGCGAACACACCCGACAGTCTCAGAAACGGTGAGTCGCTTAACTGCTGGGGTGCTCCTCAGTGTAGAATGCTCGACTGGGTCGTAGCTTGAAGTATGTGACATTGTAATATTCGGGCAAATGAGAAATGACAGTACTTGAAGGCACAAGAGAAGGAGAAACCACAGATGTACATCAAGCGGCAGCCGTGTTCACTATACAGGGCCTTATTCAAGGACATATTATGCACCTGCCATGTTAATTAAGGGACATTATTGTTAATATCATCCACCATTATCTAAACTAGATGAAATTTGAAGTTGTGGAGAGATTAAAAAATATGTAGTTTTTCTTTTTGAGGATGTTGTGTTCTAGCTATAGAGGCAGAACTCAGATAAACTAGGGATGTTTAAAGGATAGTATTAACCATAAGAATCTAATTACCTCGAGTTTAAAAAAGACGCACTAATGCACTAATGTTTTTGGTAATTGGTATAGGATGGCAGTGGGCGTGGTGAGTGGGATAAAATGTTTGAAATACAATCAAACCTGTAATTGTTTTCATTTTTGGAGCTGGTGGTATTTCATGTCCACTGCTGCAGCGTCAGAGCAGAGAGGAAGGCTTCTTTGCTCTTTCCGCATTTGCCATCTCTATTTCCAGCCTCAGAACTACACCCACTTGAAAGGAAAAGAGAGTGGTATCGTCACTGACATGTAAACAAGCAAGCAGTGGAAACCCCCAAGGCTGACACTAACTTTTTATAGTGTGTAATACCTTCAGCATTTAAAATGTTTTCTAATTCAGTCGAAAATTATCAGTCTTAATTATAGGAAGCAAACGGCATAAATCTTCTCATTGTGTGACCTTAGGATCTAAACACTTCTTACAGTTTTCTAAACACTGATGATATATGTTGCTCAAAAGACATAACTAGGTTGAACACTATAGCAGCATCTGTAGAAGCAGAGTGAAGCTATCAATAGATGTCAACAACACTGGCAGTCACCGTTCAACCAGGTGCATCAATTAATAAGCATTCTCTAAAAGAAACAATAGGTTTTCAAAAATGGGAGTTACCGATATCTCAATGTCTGTCACAATGAAAAGCAGTCACAGAGAATACAGCCCCTCAAAGTTTAGGACGATAAATTCTTCAGGGTGAAAAGTTTAGGCCGTTTCAATGAGGGAAGCCTCTGGGATCACTTGAAAGAAAAGCAGAAGAGGGAAGAGCAAGTCACCTGGGAACACCATTAACATAATTGAGCACTTAAATGCATAAGAAACAAATTGAGACCACTTAAGTAAATAAGGAGGAAGCTATGTAAAGACAGCCTCGAGATGCTACAATTGATCTTTAACTGCTACCATCTCTGGAATTAAATCAAGCTGACACTCTAAGGACTAGTTCCTTAGCTTTGAGTAATTAGTTATGTGCCTGAGCTTCCACCCTGACAGCTTGGGTTCGAACCCGGACACTGGCACCTGGCAGCTGTGTCATCCTGGGCAAGGTTCTTATCTTCATGACTCAGTTTCCTGATCTACAAATAGGACAAAATAATATTGCTTTAGAGTGTTATGATTATTAAATGAGGCAATTTGACAAAGTGTTTATCATAGTGTATGGCCCATAATAAACATAATAAATGCACAATATATATATTTTGATGCTGTCTTTATATAGCTTTATCCTTATTTGCTTAAGTGGTCTCAATTTGTTTCTTATTCATAATTATTATTATATGTTACTATATATTATATGTATTATATATTATTATTACCATCAATGGAGAGAAACACATAAGCTTAAAATACATATGTAGGTAAGTGCAAAAGAGTGGTTTGTTACTTAATAAAACTTGTCTTTATATTAAAAACAAATCGATTCAAAATAAATATTAAATCAAGACTATTTGAGCTTTATTAGCATTGCTTTTTCTTTTTTTTAAGGAAAATGGAAAGGGAATTGATTCACTGAGATTATAAATCTTGTAATATTCTAACCAAGAAGGGAAAGTTAAGAAGGTGAAGTTTTACAAATTGTCTGATTTATGAACTGAAACTGACTACTTCAAAATATAGCATCAATCTTGGTTAATATAACTTAATAATTTGGACACTAATTATTGAACTGGATGTTCTACCAACCATCTGCAAAGTGCTTTGATCCAGTTAAGAGAAGTGATTATAGATACTTGCACATGATATTTTGTATTATATTATTTAATTATTTTGGTAAACGCTTCATTGAGGTGCAAAATATGTATCATCAAGTCATAAATGTTAAGTTTAAAAGGCTGGTAATTTTTTATAAAGTGAGCACACCAGGGTAATCAGTGCCAAGATCATGGTGCAGAGCATCGTAAGCACGGCAGAAAGCTCTCCCGCACCTGTTCCCTGGTCATTACAGACCCCCAGAGGCAGCCACTATCCCAACTTCTATCACTGCACATGAAATGAGGCGGTGTATGCTATTTTGTGTTTGAGGTCCTTCTGTTCAGCATGAGTCTGTAAAATATGTGTATATAATTGCTTGAAATATTGTCTTTTCTATAACATATGTTTCTTGTTTTACTATTGATAGTGGTTATTTTCAATTTTTAGATCTTGTGAGTTGTGCTTAATAAATATTTTGTACATGTCTATGTTGCACAAGAATTGCTTGGTCATAAGATATACAAACATTTACTTATAGAAATACTGCCAACAGTTTTACAAACTTGTACCAATTTGCAACACCACCAGAAGTGCATAGGAGCACTGCTGATCCATTTAAGTGCCCCAAATCAGTATTTTGAGTTTAAGTTGTACCATTCTGGTGGATATGGAGCAGTATCTCTTTGTGGTTATAATGAGCATTTTCCCAACGATTTATAACATTGTGCATGTTCTATATGCTTATTGGCCATGTGGATATCCATCCTCTTGTAAAAAGGTTGCTCAAGTTTTTTCACTCATTTCTTTAAGAAGTTTGTTGTTTTCTAATTAATTTATAGGAATCATTGAATAGTTCTTCTATGGATATATGTATGACAAATGTTTTCTCCTTTTGGGGGATTTGCCTTTTGAATCTCAAAATATCTTTTAGTAAAGAGAAGTTTTCATGTCTGATAGTCAAATCTGTCAATCTTCTCCTTTATGATCAGTGATTCTTTCAGTGTCCGGCTTAAGAAATCTGTACCAATCTCAAAGTCATGAGTATATTGTCCTGTAATCATTTCCAGAAGTTTAATCCTATTATCTTTTACCTTAATTCCGGAATCAATTTCTAAATGATTGTCTAGTGTACTCTTTCTAGTAAGGTTCAAGGTTTAGTTTTTTCTCAGATGAGTACTATTTTTAAAGACATATTGAAGTCATGTAACATCTAAGAGCAATTTCTGTGCTATGACTCTTTTGAGGATACTATTGCAAATATTTTAAATTTCTAATAATTTAACATTTAAATATGGCAGAAACTTTTTTTTTTTTAATATATCTTTATTGATTTCAGAGAGAAGAAGGAGAGGGAGAGAGAGAGATAGAAACATCAGTGATGAGAGAGTCATTGATCCGCTGCAGCCCGCAACCTCAGCATGTGCCCTGACCGGGAATCGAACCCTGATCTCCTGGATCCTAGGTCAATGCTCAGGTGCTGAGCCATGCCTGTCCGGGCGGCAGAAACTTTTTTGATAGCACCAATTGCTAGGATTATTAATATAGTTTACCCTTGCTTTAATCTCTCTTTCAAAATAACTTATTTCAGGTTTTATGGCATTCTTGCAGAAAAATAGTAAGTGTACACTGTATAAAATATAGGCTTCGTGTTAGATTTTATGGATATAATTGAGTATGATGTAGATATTTCTATATATTATATAATATAGACAGTGTACACCTTTTATGAAATTTAAATTCAGTGATAAACGGTTACAATAATTAGCAAATTTTCTAATTTTTAGAATGGGGCATATGCAAGCCAGTATTGGTTTCTGAGGTCATCACTACATCTATTCTGCCAGAGAATAGTTTGATAGGCCATTCCTATTAAAGCACACTTTTAATTAACTTAACACTATTAGAATTGAAAGGATACAAAACAATGAATTTGAAACATTACAACATCTGCTTTTTAAATATTTTCTCTGCTGTAATTTTTATATATATTTGAAATCACCATTGTTTGTGAGTGGATAAAAGCTGATTTAGGGAAAAAATACTTAAACACAAAATAGAATATATAAAGCAGAGAAAGATAAAATAACTAAAGTAATTCTTTAGCATTAATAAACATGCTGAAACAAAATAATTACATAGTGAATATACCTTAAGTATAGTATAGCCAATAATGCAGTGTTAGCTTAACCTAATGAAGCAGCCTGGGAAATTCTGGATTTAGATCATGCATCCATTGTTCATGCAGCAAAAAAAGCGTGTTCTTGTTAACATGAACGGCCACCATCAAATTGGAATATGAGCTGCCTAGCCACATGAAGGCAGAAAGAATGAAGTTTGATCAGTTCGTCAGAATAATTCTAAACCAGCATGGAACGATAAATATACTAAATAAAACAAATTCTGAACCTGACCTAGAATGATATAGCTCAAATCAAAATTCTGCAGATTATAAAATGAGCAGATAATGAGGAAAATTTTAAGATATGTTTAGACAATCAGTAAAATTATTCTTGCATAAAATCAAGCTGTCGAGATTATTTTGTGTAGAACACAATAGTGAATGACCTGATCTTTGTAGAAAATTACAAGTTTAGGATAAAAAATATCCTAAGTTGTCAACCGATCCTTAGCCGCTAATGAATATTCATCAAAAGCTTAGCATCTCTCCTTTTCAATCTTTATATACAATTCATAATAAAGCTCCAGGCATATGATTTTTGAGATACACGCATTTGAACAGTTACAACTTCAATTTATTTTTATTTCACTCATGATTGAATTAAGTGCA
Source organism: Miniopterus natalensis (assembly GCF_054644295.1). Taxonomy (NCBI): domain Eukaryota; kingdom Metazoa; phylum Chordata; class Mammalia; order Chiroptera; family Miniopteridae; genus Miniopterus; species Miniopterus natalensis. The sequence goes on from NC_142089.1 coordinate 44,707,088, forward strand.
AAAAAATAATGCCCTTGGTTCTAGTCTTTTGTCCACTCCATATAACTTCACAACATTATTGGATGAATCTATTTGATTATAACAATTATTCTTATAAAATGCCAATATTTCCATTTGTTTCAAATATAATAATCCATTTTTAAAATTTTCTGGTTTTACTCTTCAAACATACATCAGCCCTTTGATGATATATACTTTTAAAAAAATTATCTTTATTGTTGAAAGTATTGCAGATGTCCCCTTTTTTCTCCCATTGACTCCCTCCACCCCACACTTCCCCACACTATTGTCTGTGTCCTTGGGCTATGCATGTATGCATATAAATTATTTGGTTCACCTCTTCTCCCTCCCTTCCCTCTGAGATTTGTCAGTCTGTTCCATGATTTCATGTCTCTGGATCTATTTTGTTCGTCAGTTTATTTTGTTTATTAGATTCCACATATAAGTGAGATCATGTGATACTTGTTTTTCTCTGACTGGCTTCTTTTGCTTAGCATAATACTCTCCAGGTCCCTTCATACTGTCCCAAAGGGTATGAGATCCTTCTTTTTTACAGCTACATAGTACTCCTTTCTAACATTTTTATCCACCCATCTACTAATGGGCACTTGGGCTGTTTCCAGACCCTAGCTATTATAAATAACAATGCTATGAACATAGGGGTGCGTGTATTCTTTCTGATTGGTGTTTCAGGATTCTTAGGATATATTCCTAGAAGTGAGATCACTGGGTCAAATGGCAGTTCCACTTTTAATTTTTTGAGGGAATTCCATACTGCTTTCCATAGTGGCTGCACCAGTCTGCATTCCCACCAGCATTGTACTAGGTGCCCTTTTCTCTACATCCTTGCCAGCACTTATCATGATATATACTTTTTACTATTAAAATGGCTTGACAACTCTTTCTCTTACATCATTTATGGAAATGATGAATTGAGTTATGGATTAATTTGGTGCTCTTAGGTGATGTTGGAAATGTATTGGTACCTTGTAATACAGGGTGGGGCAAAAGTAGGTGTACTGTTGTTGGTATGGAAAATAATACAATAATTAATAAATAATACAAGAATAAACTCTGTGTTTCCCATATTAAACAACTGTAAACCTACTTTTGCCCCATCTCATATCATTTCCTTTTGAAAATGTGGTTTAAATTCTAACAAACCTATCTTTGCAATAAAATTTTTAAATACAACTTTTCATAAACTCAGCACTGCAGATAATTCTTAATTTATAATTTTTGTTTCATATGTTATATTTTCATAAATATTAGGTGTCAGTTTCTTGAATTATTAATTCCAATATAATTTTTATTTTATACTTATCTGATTTGCCTTTCTATTTCATATCCTATTTTCCTCTTAAGTTTTTAAACATGTATAGGCTTCAGTTTTCTGTTTATTCATTCAATCCACTGATATGCATTAAATATTCAAAATGAAACAGGCGCTATGCTAGACACTAAGAATTTACTAATGAACATCACAGATGTACCCTCTGCAACCAATGGAGCAATTGCATTTCAAGAGAAACATTTAAACATGTTGTACTAGTTTTCTATTGCTTCATTAAAATATTATTACAAATTTAGTAACTTCAAACACTCATATATTAGCTCACAGTTTTGTGGATCACAGGTTCAGCCATAACCTGACTCAATGGAGTCCTCTTTGGAGGGCCTCTCAAGGCCAAAGTCCAATTTATCACCATGCTAAGCTTTCATCAGCAATCTCTGATTAGGATTTCCTTTTCAAACTCATTCAGATTGTTGAAGAATTCAGTTCCTTGCAGTGGTATGGCTAAATCCATATTTTCTGGCCACATCATCTTTGAGTTCACAGCAACACATTGAACCCCCCTGTAAGATGACATAGCAGTTAATGGGAGGTGGGGTGGACAGCTGACCCTTGTGATCTACATTAGTACATATATCAGTCTTCTCATTTCCTTGAGCTTGGCCCCATGGCCATTTTTTCTTTCTTTTTCCCCTGCTCAGGGCAGATCCATGTATTTGGAGCATGTTCAGCAGATGAATGAAATGCCAGCTCTTCTTTCAGTTAGGGACTCTTAATCTCTACAAACTAATATTTTAGGTACCTCCTCACTTAAATTAGAGATAGGTGCACATGAACATGGCAGTCCGGAGGAGTATTCACCTTGCACAGGCCATTCCCAGACTAAAAATGGGTGCCAGCATGGCTAGTCCTGCCCCTTTGTAAGAAACCCTAAATAAGTTATTTCCTCCAATTGTTTGCAGTTTTTATTAGAAAGTGGAGTACTTTGCATTTTTTTGAGCCCAGATATGGTGATTTAGGCAATGGGAAAGTTCTGTCCCATCTCTTTTTATCCGACTGTTTCTGTCTTGAGGTCTTGTAAAAAGTAATTTGTTTTTATTGCAATATCTTAGCATAATGATGAAGTTTGTGTTGCCTGTTCTCCATTTTCACAGTACACCTGTCCCAATGGCTACCTGAATTCCTGCCAGTGAAAACATGCATGCTTTCCTAACTATGAAAGTAGAACAGGAAAATGTGGGTAGCCACTGGGCTAGAGTGCTGGCTTGGACTTTGATACAGAAGGAAATGGTAGCAGAATTATTGGATTTTGTGTGTCTCTAGCGGAAACTCAAATTATATAATTTTCTCCTTTGCTATGAGGGCAGCCACTAGGAAACAGGAGAGTTGGAATTGACTGATGTAAGCCACAAGAGCAAGTAGAGACCATGGATAAGCTTTAGAAATGCAAATTCTCCACAGGTTTTATCAGCAGATTTCTACATTGGGCAATACACATAGATAGCCTTTAATTTACAGCTATTAGAGGTTGAGGATCTACTTAATGTATTTCTTAATGTCTTTAACCAATGCATACACATTTTGTTTAAGAGAATTATACACCAGAATAGCTGGAGTGATTTTCTCTGACCCTTTTAACCAAATATACATTAAAAAAGTACTGATAAAATATTGAGAAAATTTTGAAATAGCAACAATGATTCTATTTTTCCTTATTTGGTAAATAGGTAGTGGGGCATTTGTATGAAAAGTTCACAATTATGCCCTGTAAGAAGTTAGATCAGGGTATGAAAGTTGCGAGTTATGAAAGTTTCAGTAAAAGTGTAATGGTGAAAAACGAATTAAATTATTCCCAGCATTTTTCTGAAACAGAAATGTGTGTATATCTTCATTAAAACATAGAAGTGCATTTGGAACCATAATCCTTACATGTCAAGTGATATCACACAAGATACATCAATGGCAACGAGTCTGACAGTAGTTAAAACAGCCTGCAGCAACTATCAATAAATACCCTTCTGTTAATGTTTCGAGGGTTGCAAAAATAAAATACTGCTCTAAAAACTTGTTTCTTTCAAAATATGTATTTTCTTCTGGAAAAAAAGAAGTACAGAGAAAAATAATGTCTATCTAAACATCTGGAGTGGTAAATTACGAGGATTGTATTTACTTCAGTGCTCTAGCTCTCCCTTGTCACCACACTACATTAAAAAGAACCTATGTTAGAATGTTTTAATTGTCGGTATAATCAGATTAGGTAACTGGGTAAGGTGTCCTATAACACAGTAAGATAGTAAAAAAAACACAACTATTACCAAAGGGGAAAATACTGGTTGTTGGTTCAATTCTGTGAACTTTCAGTAGTACATGCTCTAAATGATGCTGGGTTTTACTGGCCAACATAAGTGTGTATTCAAATGTAGATGCTAAATCATTGTATATTGCTTAATTGTTTGAAAAGGTAAATTTTAGGTTAAATTACACAATCTTGTAGGCCAATAAAGCACAAAATATAAATTTGAGAATATGGGGACTTAAAAAATTTAACAACTAAACATTAAAAAGGTCTATAAATTATGTTATTTTACTAGATGAGAAAATGTAAAAAAAAATTCAACAATACTATGCCTATTAAACATATTAATAAATAAAATGGTAGTATAGTACTTGTATGGTAGCAACTTTTATTAAAATTCTTAGAAACCCTGAATTCCCCAAAATTAAACAGGAAAAATCATAAAAGAAACCAGAGGTATTTGTGGGTAACTTAGTACATTATGTTTGGCATAATGTACTAAAAGGGTCAGAACACATTTGTGAACATTTCTGGTTTTTTTAACCTCACTCGAGGATACTTTTGCTATTGCTTTTCAGAGAGAAAGGAAAGGAGGGAGAGAGAGAGGGGGGTGACATCGATGTGAGAGAAACACATTCGTTGGTTGCCTCCCGACACCCCCCCGACAGGGGCTGGGGTCAAGCCTGGAACCCAGGTGCGTGTCCTTGGCCCAAATCGAAACCCAGACCCCTCAGTCTATGGGCAGATGCTCTAACCACTTAGCCAAACTGGCTAGGGCTGTGGACATTTTTTAAAAAATATATTTTTATTGACTTCAGAGAGAGGAAGGGAGAGGGAGAGATAGAAACACCAGTGATGAGAGGGTCATTGGTCGGCTGCCTCCTGCACGCCCCCTGCTGGGGAGGGAGCCCAGGCAGGTGCCCAAACTCTTCATCCAGCTGAGAACTCCTGCACTGTAGGTGGGTGCTCAGCCTCTGAGTCACGCTGGCTGGGCTGTGGACATTTTTTATTTTTTTTAAAGAAATGATTGAAAGTGCACAAATTTAGAAATCAGAATCCTGACTTTACTCTTTGCCTTTTGTCAACTTAGCCAGGTGCCATTTAGTTCCTTGGAGACACTGTTCATTACTTCAGAAAAAAAGAAATAATATATGTAAAAGTGCTTTGTGTATTTTAAAATGCAATACAGACTTAACTTGGACATAGAATTTAGTTCTCTGGAGTCCAGGCTCAACCATGGGGATATATTAGAAAATAGGAGGGGCCAATGAGGAGGCATGCAAATATTAGGATAGGATTTATATTAGAAAAACAATATACCATATTTTTACAATAAAAACCTTAGATAAAATGTGGATTTCATATTTTCATGAGAAGGCATGAGTTTAAAACTATGAGCATTATGGATTTACTATACATATTGTTATATTATGTATTTTTTAAATGTATGTTTATAGAGTAATATTCATTCAGTTTGAAATGTAACCAGAAGCATGAATACAGGGAACAGACTGGCTGGTGCCTGAGGGGAGGGGCATGGGGGTGATTGGAAAAAGAATGTGAAGGGATTAGCTAAAGAACATATACGCACACCCCACGGATATGGACAATAGTTCCATGAAGGCGAAGGGAGGGGGAGGCAGGCGTGGGTGGAGGTGGGCAAAGGGGGAAAAAGGAGGACACCTGCAATAATGTCAACATTAAAATTTTTAATTAAAAAAGTATGATAATGTATATATACATATATGTACACATATATACATGCATATATTCATATGCATATACATATGTATAGACACACATACTCATCAAAGAGTTCAGAGTTCATTTGGTTACACATTCATCTAGGATTATTTTTGTATAATCAAGAATGCAAGCTCTGTGAGTACGGAAACCGATTGTCTGTCTTACTCACTGATACATGCCCAATGTCAGGCAAAGAATCTTGTAAATAAAAGATGCTCTCTAGATTTTGGACAAAAAGAACAAACAGACCACAAATTAACCAACATATGATATTCTACCTAAATGATAATTTTCTATAGGTAAACATTTAATTTCAGAGAAAAAAAGAATGCTAAATATTCATCTGATAATTCAATGGACATATTCATTCATTCATCTAATATTATTAACTTTGTTTATAATGTTCTATATAACATTAGAAATCAGGACAGTGATCCTGGGCTATTTGAACTGTAACAAGAAGGAGAAATGTATTTAGCAGAATTCCAGATGTGAGCTGCTTCTTGGGAGAGGAGCTATGACAAAGATATAGGGACAGTAATTTGAGAAGGCTGTGTTTTACAGGTACAGTCATTTTTCAGAACCTGAATTTTGATATTAGTGCAGGGAAAGGGGTGGTTGAATAAGCAGTGGTGACAGGTTGGGTGAATACAAGAAAGAAACATTGTAGTGAGTGACTGCAAGGAAAAAGAGAAATGAAGATTTTAGCACATTTTGTAACAGCCCATTTTACTCAGTGATGTTGAAGGAGACATTTTATAAAGGTTTACAGGGCTTTTGCAGTGGGAAATACACATCATATCTATAAGAAATCTTTGAAGATATATGTATTTCTTAAAGGACTTTGAATTTAGAATGGTTATTTGTTTTAGAAGCAGTAGAGAGTTCAAATAGGCCCTAAAGTGACCCACATTATTATATATATATACACATACATATATTCATATATATATATTCACAACTATATAACTTCATGGGACACTACTTAATTGTAGTATAATATAAATCTTTTCTTCTGTGAACTCTGTTGAAAGGAGTTTCATTAACTCTATTTGTTCACTCCTACAAGGCACTAAATAGAAATATTGGGTTCAGCATCCAAGCTACATATATCCTCTAAGTTATAATATATCACTTTATTTCTTACTGGATATAAAATATATTTCATTAAAATTTTTTTCTACTTTTTTTGCAATTTTCCTTTTATCTAGCAGTTGTAAACATCCAATAACTCAATTTTGAACTTTTAATAACTAAGTTTATTTTCCTATAAAAACAATATTTCATGTATTTATGTCAGCAATTTTCAACTTTTTCATCTCACCTCACACACAAACTAATTACTAAAGTTTCGTGGCACACAAAAATTTTTTTTTGCCGATCTGACAAAAAAAAAAGTATAATTTTCATCCATTGACACTGGATGGCTATTGTATTGGCTGCTGTTATTTTTTTATTTGCCAGTCTAAAGGAAAAGAGGTCAGTGCCCCTGACTAAAGAGTTAGATATTGCATGTTTTAAAAATTCTTAAAACATGAGGCACGTCGATGTGTCTGCCACAGCACATGGTTTGAAAGCCACTGATTTAGATATATGAATGTAATGTACATCATGATTAAAACTTCAACACAAATACAAGTAGTTTTATTTTGTTTGTAACACAATTTTGATTGACTAATCTGTCTTTTTATAGCTGAGATCTGGAAACAGATCAACTGCCCATCAGTAGATGAGTGGATAAAAAAGCAGTGGTATATTTACAAAATGGAATACTATGCAGCTGTAAAAAAAAAAAAAAAAAAAGGATCTCTTACCCTTTAAAGCAGCATGGATGGACTTGGAGACTACTATACTAAGCAAAATAAGCCAGTCAGAGAAAGACAAGTATCACAGGATTACTTTGCCAATTTGAAGTTTTTTATGGTTCCATGCAAATTTTAGAATTTTTTCTATTTCTGTAAAAAATACCATTGAAATCTTGATAGAGACTGCATCAAATTTATTGATTGGGATCATATGCATGTTTTAGCAATAGTTATTCTAATCCATGAACATGGGATGCCATTTCCTATATTAGTATCTTCAATTTCTTTCATCAAGCATCTTATATTTTTCAGTGTACAGATCTTCACCTCCTTTGTTAAATTTATTTCTAAGTAGTTTATTGTTTTTGATGCTGTTATAAATGGGATTACCTTATTTATTTCTTTTTTAGATACCTCATTGTTAGTGTATAGAAATACAACTGATTTTTGTATTTTCATTTACAACTTTAGTGAATTTGTTTATTAGTTCAAGTTATTTAATTGAGTCTTTAAGATTTTTCTATATATAAGATCATGTCTTCTGAAGGGACAGTTTTACCTCTTCCTTTGTGATTCAGATACCTTTTATTTCTTTTTCTTGCCTGATTTTTCTGACCAGGACTTCCAAGAATGTTTTGAATAAGCGTGATGAGAGTAAGCACCCTTGTCTCATTCCTGATCTTGGAGAGAAATTTTCAACCTTCACCACTGAATGTGTTAACTGTGGGATTGTCACATATGGCCTTTATTATGTTGAGGTACATTCCTTCTATACCCAATTTGTTGAGATTTTTTTAAATCATGAATGAATGTTAAATTTTGTCTAAAGCTTTTTTTTTCTTCTCATCTACTGAGATGATCATGTGATTTTGATCTCTCATTCTATTAATGTGTTGTATCACATTTATTGATTTAGGTATGTTGAACTATCCTTATGGCCCAAGAATGAATCCCACTTGATCACTGTGTATGATGTACTGTTAATGTACTGTTGATTTCAGTTTGATAGCATTTTGTTGAGAATTTTTACATCTGTATTCATCAGGGAAACTGGCCTATAGATTTCTCTTCTGGTACTGTTTTTGTCTGGTTCTAGGGTCAGGGTGATGCTGCCTTCATAAAATGAGTTTGGGAGTGTGCCTTTCACTTCAATTTTTCGGAATATTTGAGGAGGATCGGTATTGATTCATCTTTACATGTTTAACCAGAGAAACTATCTGGTGTTGGGTTTCACTTTCTTGGGAGGTTTTTGATTACTGATTCAA